>NC_045444.1:126995394-127050444 GCF_002776525.5 Piliocolobus tephrosceles | reverse complement strand
ATTGGACAGAACAAGAAGCACCAGAGAAGATTTCCTGTCGACATATTCTATGAACCACTGAGAGGGGAGTGCCGAAATCTCCACCAATAATTATGGACCTATTTCTCCTTGTAGTTCAGTCAGCTTTTGCTTCATGTGAATAGGTGTTAACAGGTGCAAATATATCTAGAGTTACGTCTTCTGGATGAATTGACCCCTTTATCATTATAAAAGATCCCTCCTAATTCCCAGCAGTATTCCCTAAAGTTTAATTTATTTGATATTAATATAGCCACTACAGCAGCATTATCCTGATTAGTGTTTACCTAATATTATTATTATTATATTATTATTATTATTTTGAGACAGAGTCTCGCTTTCTTGCCAGTCTGGAGTGCAGTGGTGCAATCTTGGCTCACTGCAACCTCCAACTCCCAGGTTCAAGCAATTCTCCTGCCTCAGCCTCCCGAGTAGCTGGGATTACAAGTACGCACTACCACACCCAGCTAATGTTTGCATTTTCAGTAGAGACGGGATTTCACCATGTTGACCAGGATGGTCTTGATCTCCTGACCTCATGATCTGCCCTGCCCGCCTTGGCCTCCCAAAGTGCTGGGATTACAGGAGTGAACCACCATGCCAGCTACTTTTTGGTTTTTAAAAGATGTTCAATTTCTTCATCTTTTTATGTTTTCAAAATGTGCCTCTGTAAATTAGTATACAGTAAAATTGACTTTTGTTCACCACACCTCTATGAATTTTAACACATATATGGATTGGTTTAACCCCCACCACAATCAGGATGCAGGACATTCCATCTCCCTAAAAGACTTCTTTGGTCTATCTCTTCAGAGTCACAGAGCTCCTGTTACCCCTCAGTCCCTGGCAACTACTGATTTGTTCATCACTGTAGTTTTGTTTTAGGAAGAATGCCATTTATGGAACCATACAGGATATCATCTTTGAGACTGGCTTCTTTCAGCATAATACCTCTGAGATCCATCTAAGTTGTTGTATGTATCTATAATTGATTCTTTTTATGACTGAGTAGTATTCCACTGTACAGAGGTTCCACAATTTGTCTATCCATTCACCCAGAGAAGGGTATTTGGGTTTTGGAGTTTGGTGATTATAAATAGAAATAATATAACCATTTGTATATGGATTTGTGTGTGAACATAAGTTTTCATCTCTTTAGAGTTAATACCAAGCAGTGGGATTGCTGGGTCATATTATAAGCATATACTTAACCTTATAAAAAAAACCTGCCAAACTGTTTTCAGAGTGGCTGAACCATTTTGCATTTCCACTAAAAATGTGTGAGATTCCAGTTGCTCTGTATTTACACCAGGTCAGTATTTTTTTTTAGACATTCTACTGGGTTTGTTGTGATTTCTTGTAGCGGCTTTTATTTGCGTTTCACTAATGGCTGATATTAATGACAAGAATATTTTTCCATCCATTTATTCACCTCCATATATATATCTTTTGTGGCCAAGTGTCCATTCAAGTCTTTTGTCCATTTTAAAAATTGGGTTGTTTGTTTTCTCGCAGTTGAGATTTGAGAATTCTCGATGTATTCTGATCACAAGTCCTTTGTTGGGTATGAGTTTTGCAAATGTTTTCTCCTGGTCTGTAGCTTGTCTTTTTATTCTTTTAACTGTGTCTTTCACAAAGCAAAAGTTTTAAATTTTGATGAAGTTTAATTTATCTGATTTTTTTTAATGAATCATGCTTTTGCTGTCTTATCATCTAAGAATACTTTGCTTAAAATCAGGTCATAAAGATTTTTTTTTTTGGCCTATGTTTTCTTCTAAAAATATTATAGTTTTATGTTTTTCCATTTAGGTCTATGTTCCATTTTGAGTTAATCATTGTATAAGGTGTGAGGTTTAAGTTGAGGTTCTATATATATATACCTTGGTCTTGGTTTTCTAAATTCTTTTTCTTTCCATACAAATTTTAGAAGCAGTTTGTCTACATTCACAAAATATTCTGCTGAGACCTCTGTTGGAATCATGTCAAATCGGTAAATCAATTTAGAGAGCACTGCCATATTTACTATGTTGAGTCTTCTAATCCATGAACATGGTATGTCTTTCCATTTACTTGATCTTGATTTCTTTCATCAGCACTTTGCAGTTTTTCAGCATACAAATTCTCTAATGTTTTATTAGATTTATACTAAAGTCTTTCAACTTTAGAGATTTATTGACAATACCATTATAAATGGTATTGTCAAATTATAAATGGTATTGTCAATAAAATTTTAGATCAGATTACACAGATTCCGCCAACTTGGGGGGGCTCAGGAGTTCATAAATAACTTCATGGAGGTGCTGTCCCAAGATTCACCCTCCACAGTTTCCCCAGTACTTTCTAGTTTTCTGGGGCTACCTTTTTCAGTCCTCTGGCAAAAAAGTTGGGGCTTTTATTTCCTTACCGTGCCACTTTTATAATGATGGCATTCATGGCTGGGACCAAGTAATGGGATGACAGAGAAAGGGAAAAACAACAGGAAAGGGAAAAACAATACCCAACCCCTTTGAAACCACAGCACCTCCAACTGGAGAGGAAGGTTTCTTCCCTCGCAGTTTAAAGACACTTGAGGACTCCCCAACTTCTGCACTGTCAGCCCTGCTTCTTAAGCTGGACTAGAGGGCTTCTCCTGGAGCACTCTTTTTGTCCATGTGGATGCTCTCACTTCTGGTTCTGAGGTGGCTTTGAGTCCAGGCTGGGGGGATACCGAAGCAAAAAGCAAACAATGGTAAACTCACCACTGGCTTGGTGGCACTTCAAAGCTTGGTCTTCTTCCCCAATCCACCTGCTACTATTGACTTTTCAGAGTCCTCTGATAGCTACTCCATGCATTCTGTCCAGGGCTGTAGCTGTATTCAGTGGGGGAGAGACGGGGTAGACTGTGCTTACTCTATCTTTCTCAGAACAGAAACCCATTCTATTACTTTACAATTATCTGTGTCTTTATACTTAGAGTGGGTTCTTGTGATGGCATATAGTTGGGTATTGCTTTTCAATTCAATCTGACGATCTTTGCCTTTTAATTTGTATGTTTACTCATTTTAATTTTAATGTAACTACCCATATGACTAGACTGAACCTATCATCTCGCTTTTGGTTTTCACTTGTCCCACTTCTTTCTTCTTTTCCTCTCTTCCTGCCTTCTGGATTATTTTTAGGTTTCAATTTCTATCTCCACAATTGGTTTATTGGCTATAATTCTTGATTATTATTTTTCACTTGTTGTTTTGGGTTTACAATGTGTATCTTTTACTTACACAGCCTACCTTCAAACAACATTATACCACTTTATATAATATAGGGACCTTACAATATTATACTTCCATTTCTTCCTTTTACATTGGAGTTGGTAAACTATAACCTACAGACCAAATTTTACCTGCCATCAATTTTTTAAACTACAGTTTTATTGGAACACAGCCATACCTATTCATTTATGTATTGTCTATGGCTGGCTGCTTTCACATTACAATGGTAGAGTTGAATTGTGATAGAGACCATACGGCTCACAAAGCCAAAAGTATTTACTACCTGGCCCTTTACAGAAAAAGTTTGCACACCTTGGTTTATGTTATTGGAGTCATCTATTTTATTTCTGCATATGTTACAAGCTTTATTATTTTATTTTAAAAATTATCTTTAAAGGGATAAAAAAGTCTTCAACCTACATATTTATCATTTTTAACAATCTTCATTCTTTTGCATAGATCTAGATTTTCCCTTGGTACCAGTTTTTTTTTTTTCTTCTGTCTAAATAATTTCGTTTAACATTTTCTTGTAATGCAGGTATGCTGGTGATGAATGCTCTTCATTTTTGTTTGTGTAAAAAAGTCTTTATTTCAGCTTAACTTTTGAAATGTAGTTTTGCTGGTAATACACTATAGTACATTGATGGTTTTTTCTTTCAGTACTTTAAAGGTGTTGCTCCAGTGCCTCCTGGTTTGCATTGTTGTTGATGAGAAGTCTGTTGTCATTCTTGTTTCTCTGTATGTAATGTGGCTTTTTCCTCTGGCTGTTTTTGAGATTTTTCATCATTAGTTTTCAGCAATTTGATTATGGTTTGACTTTGTGTGGTTTTCTTCATGCTATTCTTGGAAACGTGGGTTTTAGTTTTCATCAAATTTGGAAAGCATTTGGGTATTATTTCTTCACATACTTTTCCTGTAACATTCCTTTCCACACCCATCTCCATCCTCCTTCGCAGACTCCAGATACGTGGATCCTATTACCCTAATACCATTCTGCATGCTGCTGAAGATCTCTTCTTTTTCTTTTAGTCTTATTCTCTGTGATGCATCTTGAATTGTTCTGTTTCACTCTTCAGGTTCATTGATCTTTCCTTCTGCAATATCTAACCTGCTGCAAATACTATTCAGTGTATTTTAAAAACTCAGATATATTTTTCATCTCTGCAAGTTTTTAAAAATACCTTCTACTTCTTATTTTTTTCCCTCTCAACAATCTTGATTATAGGAGCATATTCATAATAGATAATTACACATTTGTATCTGCTAGTTCTATCACTGCCTATTTCTATTGATCTATTTTTCTCCTGGCTGTGAGTTATATTTCACTTCTTTGTAGACCTGATAATTTTTGACTGGGTATTTTGGAGTTCTGGATTCTGTTACATTATTGATGTTAAGGAGTACAGGATTTCATTCTGGCACACAGCTAAATGACTTAGGATCAGTTTGATCCTTTTAAGCTTTCTTTAAGATTTGTTAGAGCAGGTCGACATTAGTCTTATTTCAGCACTACTAAAGTGACACCCCACTGAGGACTCTACACAATAGATTACCAGCCCTGTTTGAGCTCCAGGAACTGTCTGACTTATTGCTTTCTAGTGGTTCTTTCCCCAGCCTTGCGGATTTCATCCTGAGCCCGATAATACTGAGCCAAAATTCAGGGAGGTCTCCTCTTGATCTCATGCTCCCTCCTGCCTCAGGAGAACCATCCTGTAGCCACTGAACTAGGATCTTCATCTCCTCAGTTCAGAGGGACTGCTGGACTCTCAGTTCCTTCTCCCAGCACAGTGGCCTGGAAACTGCTCCAGGCAGAATCTGGGGCAATTGTAGGGCTCATCTCATTGGATTCCTTTTTCTCAGGGACGACAGGCTTGTGCTGTCTGTTGTCCAATGGCTGAACAAGGCGTTTCACAGATTTTGTCTGTTTTTCTAGGTGATGACAGTGAGCGGGAAATTCCAAGAGCAGTTAATTCTTGTTGGCTGGAAGCAGAAGACTAGAAACTCTTTTTTATAGTCTCCAATTTGTGGCCAACTTCCTGTCAGACCTGATTAGACTGTCAGCATCTGCGCCTTGTAATACAGTCAATCAGCCCTTACATTAGCACAAGTGTCAGTCTGTTCTTTCTTCGTTTTTGTTTTTTTTTTTTTTTCTGAGACAGAGTCTCCACTCATTCTGTCGCCCAGGCTGGAGTGCATTGGTGTGATCTCAGCTCACTGCAACCTCTGCCTCCTGCTGGGTTCAAGCAATTCTCCAGCCTCAACCTCCCAAGTAGCTGGGATTACAGGCGTGCACCACCACGTCTGGCTAACTTTTATATTTTTAGTACAGATGCGGTTTCACCATGTTGGCCAGGCTGGTCTTGAACTCCTGACCTCAAGTGATCCGCCTGCCTCGGCCTCCCAAAGTGCCCAAAGTGCTGGGATTACAGGCATGAGCCACTGCACCCAGCCAGTCTGTTTCTTATTATTCACGTCTACTTGCATTATTATTCTGTACGAAACATGAAACATGGTTTATTTGCAAAAATCTTTTGAAACCCCTTATCTGTTTCCTGACATGAATTTAGGGAAATACACTGATATTTAGGTAACAATCTGGGCAAAGTGAGCTGTGACACGGAACAGTGACTTTAAAGCAGCCAAACAGGTGAGGCTGCCTCCTCCTGCTCTGCCCTGCAGAGCACCACCCTCACCTCAGGACACACCCTGGCCTCCCATGCCCTCGGCAAAGACTGATGGAGGGCCCATGACGCTCTGTGTCTTATGGGTAAAACAGAATTCCCTCCTTAATGTTTTAAACAAAAATAACCTGAAGAGTTTGTTTTTGTCATCTCCCTGGAGAGAAGCAGCACTTGCTGCATCCACAGAGGTCGGCACAGCGGGTGAGCCTCTGGAGGCGGGTGCAACACTCAGACACGAAAGCCATTTTTATACGGTGGGCTGTAATCTCCAGTTGGCCTTTTAATTCCTCTAACAAGTCACAACTAGCAGTTAAACAATACAAAATAGGATAGAAAATAGTGAAAGGCCAGTTTTCTTTCTGATTCCCGTTACCTTCCCTTGTGTGCTGAGGGTTCTAGAGTAGGAAAGGAAGATGTTAAAAAGCCAAGAGTCACCCAGGCTGGAAGAGGAGCCTTGGGAACTTTGTCATCCCTCCCGGCACTTCACAGATGGAAACCGAGGCCCAGAGAGGGGAAGGGCTGCTCAGCCTCACACAGCACCTTGGAGGCAGCATCCATCTTTTGCTTCCTGCGTTCCCTGCAGTTGGTGGCTGAGGATCCAGGCTGAGCGGGAAGCGCTGGGGAGTGGGAAGGGGGCGGAGGCAGCCCCCACCCCAGAGGCAGGTGTGAAGTGAGTCAGACGGCGAGGCAGGAAGGGGAAGGTGGCTGTGGTGGTATTCACGGCCCAAGGCCACCATCAGCCATGGCGGGCTCCAGGCACTTGGCCAGTTACCTGTCTCACAGTGAAGTCCCTTGAAGGGCTCTGCACACAAGCAGGTGTAATTCCCCACTAGGTCAACACAAGAGCCTCCATTCAGGCAGGGGTCAGGGCTGCAGTCGTCCACATCTGAGGGGCAGCAGAGGTGGGGGCTTTGCTTGAGCCAGGCCACAACCACCCTGTGCCCAGCACCTGGCCACAGGCAGGAGCCCCTCTCCAACCTGAAGCCAGGCCACTCACCCGTCTCGCAAGCTGCTCCAGTGTATCCAGCCTGGCACACACACACCGCAAAGCCGTTCTCCACCTGGCACTGGCCACCATTTTGACACTCTTTGGTGTCGCAGGGGGATTGGGCTAGAGTGAAGAGGTGTAGACAGGATGATGGACTCCCAGCTATGGTTACCTGATGGGACAGAAACCCCTGGGACGTACACTGAGCCCCATCCCCGACTGGCCTGCAGGGCAGGGGGGCCTGGCAGGCAGGTTTCTGAGGGGGCAACAGGCAAGGAAGAGGCCTGGCCAGACAGTCCTGACTGGCCACCTGCAGCTCCATCTGAACTAGGTCTAATTCAGCAAACCTGGGATGGAGGGAGGAGTGTATATGCTGGGCAGGGGCACACGGGAGTGCACGGAACCCACTCCCATTCTCGAGGGACAGTCCCTCCCTAGGTGGCTCTTATTCCAGGCAGACTGTGACAAGAGCTGTTGTTGAGGATGCAGGCTGTGACTGAGCCTGGAAGGGTGTGCAGCACCCACGGTGTAGGAGTGGCTCCTGGGGCGAGAGGCTGGGTGGGGCAGGCAATGGCCTGTGCAGGAATAGCCAGGGCAAAGGGACTCCAGTCCCCCGTTACTGAGTGGGAGTGAGCTAGGGGAGCCCACCCTCTGCCCTGCCTCCTTATCGGATGCTGGCCCTCCTTGAGCCCAGAGCACCTGGCCCAGGCATCCCAGGTCTCTCCTTTGCCCCCAGGCAGCAGAGCCAGAAGCAGGGGGTAGCCACATCCCCTGTCTTACTGACAGCTCATACCCAAACAAACTCAGAAACCAGAGTGACAGCCAGAACGTGTGTCCCTCCCTGGAGTCATGGGGGAATGGTGGGGCCCTCTCCTTGGCACAGGAAAGAGACAGGAGGGCCTGACCACTCCCCCGGGAGGTGTGAAAGCCCTTTGGTGGCTGATGGGACGTGGTGATCCCTGTCTCCCTGACCCCAACGCCAGTAGGTGGAGCAGAACGTACACCCTTGCCTCTAGTTGTGGTGCCCCTGCTGTTATGAGCTCTGGGGGCCAAGGTGGCTTCTGAGACCTGGGAGCCTCTGTGAGGGGTCAGAGGAGGGAAGGCTTGTACCCAAGGCTTGTGCCACAGCTGCATTGAAAGCCAAGGCTCAGGGCTCAAGGCCATGTACACAACTGACATGCTGCAGAGCCAAGACCTGAACCAGCCTCCTGGCACCAAGCCCCAAGCCCTCTTAGGGGACCTCACCAGGCTGTACATCACAGAGGGGCTCCTGGAGCCTGGGGCATAGCCAAGGAGCAGCCTGTTCCTGGGAAGCTCCGCCCAGTCACCCTTGAGGACCCTCATCATAGGCCTGGGTCCTCCCGCAGCCAGGCCCCCGGCCAGCACCGCACAGGGAGAGCACTGAGCGAGAGGAAGGAGACCCTGCCAGCCTCCCTGGCCTTTACCAAGGGGACAGAAGCCTGCAGGGCTGAGTCTGCCATGGCACCAACACCACAGAAGCCTGACTCCCACCCGTCTCATGTCAAGAACACGTGGGCAAGCAGGGCAGGAGTTTCTGGATGAAGAAAAGCTCCTTTGCATGGAGCTTGCTCCGACAGCGGCTGTGGGAAGACAGTGGCAGGGGCCGGGGAGCAAGGGATAACTGGGGTCACTGTGTTGTCACCCATGTGTGATCTGTAAACACACTGGCAAGCCCGTCTCGCCGGGTGGGAATTGTGCTTTGCTCCTTTGGACCTTGAAGTCACATTTCCATTGCATTCCTGCAGAATTTGATTCTAATGTACTTTTAGGCGCAAAAGTGCCTTACTGCCACTCAACTATAGTTCTCTCCAATACAAATAAGTGTAAACACTGAAATGAAATACTTTAAAAAACTTCCCATGACCATAAATATCTATAAGAATTGTTTTTTCTAGATTGAGATATTGATATAGTCACTATTTGAACACACTGATCTAAACAATCTATTACATGTTTTTATAAGCGATTGTCACACCGGACATGCACACCCGGCTGAGCCAGGTGGGGAGCAGCAGGTCACGGTGCTTTGATTTTAGGGGCTCCCTTTGCAAAGCTCCCTGAGCAGAGCCCTATGGTGAGATGGACAGGAATGGGGGGGTCCACCTTTCTTTACCAGGTGGGTGAAGGGCATGGGTGAGGGGTCCAAAGAGGTGCTGGTGGAAGGGCAGTAAGTAGAGGCCGACTCTGATGACAGCTGCTTCAAAAGAGCTGGGCTCTGAACGGGGAGGGCAAGCAGAGGTTTGGAAGCAGCAGTGAGGATGGACAGGGACTCCAGGCCCTACCGAGGCTGTGAGACCCCCTTTTCCTAAAGGCGGGGGCAGGAGAGAAACAGCATCCAGGAGCAGCTGGAGGGAGCGTCAGGGACCATGTGGCTGTGCTCTTCCCGCCCCACAGCCAGCCCATCTGACCTTAGAAGCCCTGCACGTTCCCCTCAAGCTGGTCCTGGGCTGAGAGGGGGTCTGACGGCCCCCCTACACTCCCTGACGGGCTCTCATCCAGGTCCTGGTGCCTATCTGGCCCTGACCCTGGCCTGGTTTGGGACCTGGGCACTGGCCTGTTCTGAGGCCTCATCTCTGGTCCAAATGCCATGGCCTAGGAAGCCTGTGTGACTGGTCATGGCTCCTGCCCCCCACCCAGATATGGGCCTTTCCCGGGGCATCCGGGCTCTTCCACTCCCTGAGGGTGGCCTCTCTGGGCTGTCCGCCTCGCAGCACGCGCAGCTGCCGGACCTTCCTAGACCTCAGCCTTGTCCAGCTGTGTCTTCCGCTATCCTGCACCCAGCAGGGCCATGGGGGTTCCTCTTACCTGTCTCACAGGTGGGTCCCCCAAAGCCGGCCGGGCACTGGCAGCGGAAGCTGTTGATGCCGTGAGTGCAGGTCCCGCCGTTCTGACAGGGCTGGGAGGCACATTCGTTCACGTCTGAAACATGGGCAGGCTGAGGCCTCAGTGGCAGGAACCCGGTTGAGGAGTTTCCTCCAAGGCCTCGGGTTGGGCCGGGGATGGAGGAGCAAGCCCGAGATTGGCTCAGAGAATGCAGCAACTGCACCCGCCTGTGGTGCTCACCCCAGGGGACCATGGCCTTTGCTCCCCAGCGGTCCCCTAAGCAAGTCACCCACACCCTGGGGACAGAGACCCCGGGGCGCCCAGGGCCGCTGGCGGAGCCTACAGCGTTCCTCCTGAGCCCAGCACAGCCACTCACCCAGGTGGCACCTCCGCCCCGTGAAGCCTGAGAGGCAGGAGCAGGTGTAGGAGGGGTTGCCCGTGACACAGTCGTCGATGCACTTGCCACCGTTGAGGCAGGGGCGCAGGGTCAGGCACACGGAGGCTGCAGACACAGGGAGGGGCTGGAGCCTCAGCCGCCGCTTCCGACTGGGCAGGACAGCCACTCCCATCCGCATCTCCCTTCCCTCCCCTGACCCAGAAGGTTGGCCTCTGGGTGTCCGGGTGACCGCAGCAAAGCAGCCCGGTTTCAGGTTTCACTTTAGGTCGGAGCAGGGGCGCAGGGGCGGTGCTGTCGGCGTGGCCTCCGGGAATGTGGCTTCGTGTGGGGCGGACTCCCTGGAGCGACTCACACCAGCACCCTCCTGTTCCCTCCATCCCTCCCAGCGCTGCCGCGGGCAGTTCTAGAAATGGCCCACTCCGCCCCCCCTCCCGGGTTCCTGGCCTGGAAAACCTGAGGCTGGCGCTCAGCCGTCTTGTCCACGTTTCTGGGACAAGGCAGGCCACGCAGGGGTGCGGCCGGGGGCTGCAGGAGGGCTCTGTCCCGCTCTGGGGCCGGGGGTGGCAGCTCCTGGGCTCCCCACCCCTTGACCCCGACTCCCTAAGCTCAGATGCAAGCGGGGGCCTGTTCGCGCCCCCGTGTGCGGGTAGCTCGGGCTCCTCGGGTCCGCTGCGGCGCCACCTGCAGCCCTCAGATGGCTCTTCCCGCCCGCGCCTGCATCTTTCCTCCTCCCACCATGCGCGCGGTGCTCTCCCCACTGCGTGGCGCTCTCTACCCCCCACCTCCCTCCCCGTGGCCCTCCCCCCAGCTCCCCCCCCTACTACGCCCCGCCTCCAACCCCGTGGCGCGCCTGCACACCCCCCCCACCCGGTGGCGCGCCTGCACCCCGCCTCCGCCCCATAGTGGTGCGCCCACATCTGCTACCCCCGTCGTGTCCTCTGGGGACTGTGTTGTGGAGAAGCAGCCCCTCTCCCTTCTGGGTAGCCTAGATGCTGGCGGCTGGGAGGTGAGTCTGGGGCGGGTCCCAGCGCCAGCCTCACTGTGGCCCAAGGCTTGGCAGGGCTTGTGAGGCGCAGCCCCCTGTGGAGCGGATCCGTGGCTTGCCCTGGCCCCATGTGTAAGCAGTGATTTCCAAGGCTCCTTGGCTCCCGAGGCCGCACAGCAGCAGGGCTGGGGCTACAATCCACGGCTCTCCTGCCGCCCTGGCTGTTCCCACAGACCACGTGCCCACCCCTGGGAGGGACACCCACCCCGTCCGTTTGTGCACTCTGGGCTGGAAGGACCCCTGGAACTCCCCTGTAGATGTGATGCTTGGGTTTGTCAAGCAGACACCAAATCCCACCAAGCAGCAAGCCTGCTGGCAGAAATGAGAACCTGGGTGGTAAGAGGACCTGCCCATGGGTGGCCCTGAGGGTCAGAGACCACATGCTTCTCCTCCCCCAGCCCAGGCAGGAGGCTGGGTAGGAATGAGGGGAGAGCACAGACCTCATGGTTCCAGGGAGAGGCGTCCCTGGGCTCCTCCTCCCCTGAGGACCCACAACTCTTTACCCCTGAAACCTGCAGTCTCCAGAGAGCTCCCTCCAACCCAGAGCAATGTGTGTGTGGAGTCTTCTCTAGGGGAAGCTGAGGCTCCAGGACCAGCCAGGCCTTCCTTAGTTTCACATGCCTGAGACGGGCTGGGCTGGAGACCCAAGTCCCCCTACTCTCCTGGTCAGCATCCAGCCCCCTTCCTCTCCACCTCTCCTTTGCCATCAATCCCCTTCCTCAGCCCGCTCCCACCCCAAGCTGCTCCTCTGTCCTCTTACTTGTATGGCCGCAGCCCCCCACGCGCACCTGGGCATCATCGATTCTGAACGCCCAGCGCCCGGGCACACCCACGTTGGTGGTGGTCTCCACCTCGGCCATGTCTGCCGTGCGTGAGCCGGGGATACTGAAGTAGCGCTGCCCATCGCCTGCATTGAAGCCAGCCTGGGGGTGGGGTGGGGCAGAGTGAGGGAGGCCAGTTCCCCAGGTCTACAGAGGGAGGGGTTCCCTCCCCACCATGTTCCTGCCAGGGTCGGCAACCTCCCAGCCAAGTCCTGACCTCAGCCAACCGTTCCTGGGAGCCAAGGAGAGGGTTGGCCCTGACTCCCCAGCCCAATCCTCCGGCGGCTCACCTCTGGGCTCCTGGGCCTGCCCTGGGGCCAGGGGCAAGTATGACCCCAGCAGAAAGCAGGTGGCCCGGAGGTGAGCAGGGGTGCACACAGCCCAAAGGCACTCTCAGGCCTGGGGAACACTGACCCTGTGGCCATTGCTCTGTTTCATTCCCTCCACACCCGGGGTTTCCTGTCGGCTGTGGTCCCTCGGGTCACTGGCTAGGCCAGACTGCAGGGCACAAGGAGCAGAGGACATTTCTGTTGCTGCCACAGCTGTTAAAGGGGACTGCAGGGGCGGGGTGGGCAGTGCAATGGGACAAAGATGCCTTCAGGCCTGAGGATGTTTCTTTGTTTTCCGGCAGCGAGAGGCCTCAGGGATGGTCGTGGGTGCCTCGCGCTGGCCTCTGCATGGTACTGGGGGGTCTGCCTATGGTGGGCCCCTGTCTACCTCATCAGCTCATGACAGTCCTGGCTGTGGGGAGCGGGGGTCCCGAACGCAGAGCACCCACTGCACTCGCCTACCTGGGCTGCAATGCCCCCCAGGCCAGTGGCGTTGCCCCCGCTGCTGGCGTGTGTGCCTGTGGTCCACACGATGGACTCATAGTTGAAGATGGTGAAGGAGAGCTTGCCGTCTGTGATGAGCACAGTCTGGAATGTGTTGACCTGCCGGGGAGAGGGGGCTGAACAGGGCCCTGCACTCCCCTTGGCCCACGGAAGCCCTGCCCTGTCCACCATCCTGGCACACTGACATTGTCCACTGGGCCTCTGGCTTGCTCAATGTCTGTGTCTTCTAGCTGAACGAGCAGCTGAGGCAGGACCTCGGTGGCCTCATCCTCTGCTGTCTTCCAGCAGAGGCCGTTCCCAACCCACAGCTGTTGCTGGGGTGAGTGAAGCACCCGGGGCGGGTGTGGGGTCCACAGGCAGGAGTTTTTTAATCTCCTGTGTGAAATGAGTAAAATTATAAAAAGGAAAAGAGGGAAGGTAAAAAGAACCAAGGAAGAGCCATGCTGCAGCGTTTACTAGTCAGGCCTCGTGGTTTTCACAGAATTCTACTGCATGGAAATATCGGTGGGCAGCGTACAGATGAGAGACACCAGACGAGAATCGAGCAAAGGATCGGGACTGTTTAAGAAATGATCTTGGGACAGACAGGAAACCCCCTGAAAAAGAATCAGATCAGAGTCCTGCCTTTCACCACACACGAAAAGAAATCCCAAATCCAATAAGGTTTTAAAGCGAAAGAAAAGTCCTAGAAGAAAATACAGGCGAATATGTGTAACTCAGGAAAGGGAAAGGACTTTTTAAGTGTGATGCTTGTTCACAGCAAAAACCAAAAGGGAGAATTATACATTTGACTGCAAAGGGCCTCTGAATATTTAAAAAAATCCGTAAGATCAAATTGAATGGCAAACAGTAATGTGAAAAACGTATTTATAATGCATAGGTCAGATAAAACTTTCGAGACCCTTAGTTCAAGAACTACAGATCAATAAGAAAAAGTATCACAGAAAAAATGTCAGAGGGCATGAACAGACACATCACGGTAGAATACAAGTAACCAATAATACTAGAACACATTCAGCACCACTAGAAATTAAAGATGTGTAAGTTAAAAAGTAGCACTCATTGTTTTGTCTATAGAGCTGACAAAGCTGGAAAATGACAACTGGGGTGCAAGGAAACCGGCACTTCTAAATGTGGGTCCTCAGAGTATTGAATGTGTAGATTCTTTTTTTTTTTTTTTTTTGAGATGGAATCTCCCTCTGTCACCCAGGCTGGAGTGCAGTGGCACGATCTCAGCTCATTGCAACCTCTGCCTCCCAGGTTCAAGCAATTCTCCTGCCTCAGCCTCCCCAGTAGCTGGGATTACAGGCACCTGCCACCACGCCCGGCTGATTTTGGTATTTTTAGGAGACAGGGGAGTTCGCCATGTTGGCCAGGCTGGTCTCAAACTCCTGACCTCAGGTGATCCGTCTGACTTGGCCTTCCAAAGTGCTGGGATTACAGGCGTGAGCCACCACACCCGGCCTGAATGTGTAGAGTTTTGAGAGGAAAATTGGAATTCTGCAGGCGACAATTGCCCTTCTAAACACACGTACCAGGACAGGATCATGAATAAGCCGACCTGAGATATGCCGTGCCTGCCTCAGGCCCCTGGTATTGCAGCTGTCCAGCCATGGGGTGCAGGTGAAATAAATTCACATGCTGCTTGGTGCTGGGCTAGTTTGTAGTCGCTGAGAAAGATGGGTGATTACACAGTGTACATTCCACTTATGTAAAAGTCAACATTAGAGAAACTACGTGCTCTGCTTCAGGAAAGCGAACGTAAGTGCTAACACTTGGAAAACAAACGAAGACGTGAGGGCTGCAGAATTGGGGTGATGGCACCGTCTAGGGGACAGGGCGGACTAGAGCCAGTAAGGGCCCATGGTGGGGCTCTGGGAGCCAGAGAGGCGCAATGAGGAGATGCATGAAGCTTGAACTGTCCACTTTCTGTCAATGAACCTGCTCCTGGAAGCGCCCCTGGCTGGGTTATGCTTCTGAGCACTTCCTGATGCCTGGCTAGAGTGGCCCCATGGGGCAAATGTGTCCTGTCTGCTTCATCCAGGGCTGTCTGCCCAGTGCCTAGAACACTTGCCTGTCATTTGGAAGGTGCCCCTAAAAAGCGTTTATTAGGAGGCCGAGGTGGGCAGATCACCTGAGGTCAGGAGTTCGAGACCAGACTGGCCAATATGGGGAAACCCCCTCTCTACTAAAAATAGAAAAGCATGCCTGTAATCCTAGCTACTCGGGAGGCTGAGGCAGGAGAATCGCTTGAACCTGGGAGGCGGAGGTTGCAGTAAGCCGAGATCGTGCTATTTGCACTCCAGCCTGGGCAACAGAGCAAGACTGCGTCAAAAAAAAAAAAAAAAAAAAAAGTGTTTATTAAATGCATGAACAAACAGCTCTGAAAATGGCAGCTCTGCACCCAGTGCCTCTTTTCTAGGGAGTCACTGTCTGTCTTGCACAGCCATGATCCAGTGCCCAGTGCAGGCCTGGCCACAGTAGGTGCTGAGTAAATACATCTGCCACCGGAGTGGGCAGCTGTCCTTGTTAGGGAGTGTCAGCCCACCAGAACTCATCAGGCCTGCAAAGTGGCTGATTATTCTTGAGTCAACGTTTCTGTCATGTTTGGCATTATCAAGGAAGAGTATAAAACAGAATAACCTTCCAGTTTAACCTTTTGAGTACTGGGCCATTCCAAATGGAAATCCTCCTAACACCTATCAACCCACATGCCTCTCTCTGATGCGTGAGCTGCTGCTTTGGGGAATTTGGTGTTTTCTGGAGGCAAGTGGCTTTCAGGAGCACTGGAGAAGGTTGGGGCCATGTCCTCTTCTCACCTGTCTCTGTGGTTTTGACCATATGTTCCCCTCTTAGATATGGACCAGTGACTGTACCACACCCACATTAGCAAGTGGGGGCCCTGGTGTGGGGAGACCCTGGGCCCTAGCCACACACACCACCCCTTCCCCCGCAGGACAAGTGCCTGGACTCACAGGGGATGAGGAACTGCCTCCAAAGAAGGTCACTCGGTACCAGGTGGCAACAAAAACCCAGGTGGCATTGAAGTCCAGGAGCTCGGGGAAGTAGTGTCTGACATCCTCCGTGGCTCGGCGCAGCGTGGCTGGGTCGGTGGCCTCCCGGTAGTACACATCGCCTGCACGCCGGTTGTCCACATCTGCCCAGAAGGCTGCCACCACGCAGCGGTCCTTGGCAATGGGGAAGGCCACTGGGGTGAACTGAGAAACCTCCTTCAGGAAGGAGATGATTCCGTTGTTGTTCACCTGGGAGGCAGAAAGCCAGAGCGGGGATTGACTGGGGGCTGTGGGCAAGTGGGTGGGTCCAGCATCCTCCCCAGCCCCTGCTACCAGGCATCCTCTGAGGGGAAGCCAGTCTTGGGCAGGGCATCCCCAGGGTGGCCTGACAGTCCCCTGTCCCTGAGATGGGTCCAGCATGACCTGTTCCACCCCTTCCTATCATACTGTGTGCTCAGGGCACAGGCTCTGACCTGCATGCAGTACCTGATGCCCTGCGGAGTACCCAGCCCTGGTTGGCTGCTGTGGGGGTAGGAAAGCCCTGCTTTGGGTCCTGGCCTCAGTCAGTGGGGCACTTGGGCCTGCCCAGCAGCTACTGCTCCTCAGCTCTGCTCCAGCTGGGGCCTCAGGAGGCCAGGCGGAGCCCCAGTATCTGAGCTAAGCCTGAAAGGGTGAGCAGGGGTCACACAAGGTGGGCTTAGGGGAGGGGTGCCCCCACTACAGAGGAGGTGGGATGGCCAGGGGCCAGCATGGCTAGGGAGGCTAGAGGGGCTGCAGTGGCCAAGTGGGGGAGCCTGTGCTCGGCCTCCAGGTAGTGGGGAGCCCCAAAAGGTTTCTGAGCAGCACCACTGCAGTGAGATGCACATGCTTCAATCCTGGCCCCACACTCCATGCCACTGGCTGTGCATCCATCCATGACGCAGCTCAGCTGCCGACCTCCCTGTGCTCTGGTTTTCTTACTTACCAAAGGGGGCTATGGCTGGAATGTTTGTGTCCCCCCAAATTCCTATGTTGAGATCCTAACTCCCTAAGAGATGGTGTTAGCAGGTGGGGACTTTGGGAGGTGATTAGGCAATAAAGGTAGAGCCCTGGTGAATGGGATGAGTGTCCTAGTAAAAGAAGCCCCAGAGAGCTGCCTTCTGCCATGGGAGGATACATAAGAAGATGCCAGCTATGGCCCAGGAAGTGGGCCCTCACCAGTCACTGAGGCTGATGACAGTGCCTTGATCTTGGACTTCCCAGCCTCGAGAACTGTGCAAACTATATTTCTGTTGCTTACAAACCACTCAGTCTAAGGCATTTTACCACAGCAGCTCGAGCTGACGAGGGCACTGGCTCTGACCTCACAGGGTGCTGGGCCCAGGTGAATGAGTTGCTGGTCACAGTGGTCAGCTCTACGCTGTCATTATTTGCTACTGGCAAGAATGTGACCAGAACCATGCTTTTAGAAAAGACCCTCTGGACTTCCCCTTTGGGTGAAGCCTGGAATGGGCAATAAGGGGGGTCCCAAAGTGGCAGCACCCCTGCCTTCTACACAGAGGCAAAGGAAAACCCTCTCTGGAGGAAGATGGCATCATCTTAGACCTCAAGTTTTTCCTGCAAATAATTTTTCAAATACACAATCCAGGACACAGTCAAAGATAATCAGCTACCCAAGGAAGCATCATACCACCAAGAGAAATAGACAGAAACGAGAGAAACCGCAGATACTGGAATTAAAATAACTAGGTTCAAAGAGATCAATGCAAACTTTAGAATTTTATCAGGAGAATAGTCAAAACAATCTTGGAAAGGAAGTATGATATTGGAGGACTTACACTTACAGATTTCAAAACTTAACTACAAATCTCCAGTAATCAGTGTGGTACTGGCATAAAGACAGATGTACAGACTGATGGAATAAAACAGAACCCAGAAATAAGCCTTTGATATATAATCAAATGATTTTCATGAGGGTGCCAAGACCATTCCAGTGAGGAAAGGACAGTCTTTTTAACAAATGGTGCTGGGAAAACTGGACATCCACATGCAAAAGGATGAAGCTGGACCCTTACCTAACACCATATACAAAAATTAACTCAATGTAGAGCCAAAGCCTAAACATAAGAGCTAAGACTGTAAAACTCTTAGAAGAAACAATAGGGCAAAAGCTTCATGATGTCGGATTTGGAAATGATTTCTTGGATATTATACCAAAGGCAAAGGCAACAAAAGAAAAGACAGAGAAACTGGACTTCATGAAAATTAAAAACTTTCATGCATCAAAATATACTATTAACAGAGTAAAAAGGCAATCTGAAAACAGAATAACAGAAAACATTTGCAAATCATATATCTGATAAAGGATCAATATCCTAAGAGAGAACTCCTAAAACTCAACAACAAAAAAAACCTTGTTTCAAAAATGAGAAAGGACTTGAACAGACATTTCTCCAATAAGCACATGGAAAGACGTCCAACATCACTGCTATTAAAAAACAAACCCAGGAAAGTAACAAGCGTTGGTGAAGATGTGGAGAAACTGGAACCCCTGTGCACTGTTAGTGAGAATGGAAAATGGTACAACTGCTGTGGAAAACAATGTGGTGGTTCCTCAAAATTAAAAACAGAATTACCATATGACCCAGCGATTCCACTTCTGGGTCTATAACCAAAAGAATCAAAAGCAGGGTCTTGAAGAGATTTGTATTTGTACACACATGTTCATAGCGTTATTATTCACAATAGCTAACAGCTGGCAGGAACCTGCGTGTCCACTGAGGATGAATGGCTAAATAAAATGTAGCACATCCATACAATGGAATATTACTTAGCCTTAAAAAGTAAGGAAATCCTGGCCAGGCACAATGGCTCACGCCTGTAATCCCAACACTTTTGGAGGCTGAGGCAGGTGGATCACCTGAGGTCAGGAGTTCAAGACCAGCCTAGCCAACAGGGCAAAACTCTGTCTCTACTAAAAATACAAAAATTAGCTGGGCATGGTGGCACATACCTGTAATCCCAGCTACTCAGGAGGTTGAAGCACAAGAATCACTTGAACCTGGGAGATGGAGGCTGCAGTGAGCCGAGATCATGCCACTGCACTCCACACTCCAGCCTGGGTGACAGAGTGGGACCCTGTCTTTAAAAAAAAAAAAAAAAAAGGTAAGGAAATCTGTCATAGGCTACAACATGGTTGGACCTTAAAGACATTATACGAAGTAAAATAAGCCAGTCAGAAAGACAAATACCGTATGACTCCACCTACATGAGGTACCTAGAGGAGTCAAATTCATAGAGACAGAAAGTAGAAACATGGTTTCCAGATGTTGAAGGAAGAGGGGAATGGAGACTTACTATTTAATGGGATTAAAGCTTCAATTTCGAAAAATGAAAACAATTCTGTGGGTAGATGGTGGTAATGATTATAGAATAATGTGAATGTACTTTAATCATTGAACCATACATTTAAAAATGGCTATGATATTAAATTTTATGTTTTACCACAATGAAAAAATTGAGAGAAAAAGACTAGGATAAAAAAATTAATCAGGAATGTAAATTATTTAATCAAAAGACATTTTAAAGAACCAAATGAATAGGATATAGGTAACTAAATAACAGAAATTAAGAACTGGATAGACTGAAGAGTGGATTTGATGCATTAAGAAAGAATTATGAACTGAAACTAAAAGGTCAGAAGAAACTATCCAGAATTTTAAAAGACATCAAGCCATATGCAGAACACAGAGTGAATCACAGTGATTCACTAGCTAGAAAAATAAAACCAAAGACACATCAGACAAATGTTGGAAATGCACAAGGTCAATGACAAGGAGACAATCTTAATTTTTTTTTCTTTTTCTATTGCTGCTGCACAAATTATTCACAAGGAGACAATCTTAAAAAGAAAAAAACAGATTACCATTAGGGGCATTGCAAGTAGACTGACAGCTGACTTCTCATATACAACAATGAAAGCCAGAAAACAGTGGAATCATATTTTCAATGTGCTAAAAGAAAACAACTGCCAACATAAAGTCTTATATCCAGATAAAATTCCCTTTACTATGGAAGGCAAAATAAAGACAATTCAGGTAAATACATAATAAATAGCAGACCCACACTAAAAGACATGCTAACGGATCAACTTCAAGTCAGAGGGAAACGTAAGATCAGAGATGCAAGAAGGAAAGAAGGGCAAATGAAATATAAAGAAATAATATATATTGCCTCATGAAATGGTGTAAAAAGTCTATACAATTAAAACTCACAACAATAATATACATTGAGAGAGAATAAATCATGTTGAAGTGTTCCAAGGTCATTACATTTCCCAGGAGGAGGGTAAAGGTATAAATGAACTTGCTAGTGGATATTAATAAGTTAAAAGTATATATTGTATTGTCTAGGGCAGTGGTCCCCAACCTTTTTGGTAGCAGGGACTAGTTGCATAGAAGACAATTTTTCCATGGACTAGGGTGGGGGTGCGGGAATGGTTTGCGGATGAAACTGTTCCACCTTACATCATCAGGTATTAGTTAGTCTCATAAGGTGCGTACAGCCTAGATCCCTCACATGCGCAGTGCACAATAGGGTTTGTGCTCCCATTAGAATCAAATACCGCCACTGATCTGACAGGAGGCAGCCTCAGGTGGTAAAATGCTCACTCTCCTGCTGCTTGCTGCCTGCTGTGAGGCCACAGACCAGTACTGGTCTGTAGCCCCGGGGTTGGGGACCCGAGGTCTAGGGTAATCACCAAAAGAATAGAAACAGTGTCCATATTCTATACTGATAGAGGGGATAATATGGCATGATTGGCCGGGCACAGTGGCTCACGCCTGCAATTCCAACACTTTGGGAGGCTGAGGCAGGTGGATCACCTGAGGTCAGGAGTTTGAGACCAGCCTGGCCAACATGGTGAAACCCCCTCTCTACTAAAAATACAAAAAAAAAAAAAATATTAGCTAGGTGTGGTGGTGGGTGCCGATAATCCCAGCTACTTGGGAGGCTGAGGCAGGAGAACTGCTTGAACCTGGGAGGCAGAGTTTGCAGTAAGCCAAGATCACACCATTGCACTCCAGCCTGAGCAACAGAGCGAGACTCTGTCTCAAAAATAAATAAAATAAAATAAAATATGGCATGATTAAAATACTCAACATAAAACATAGCAAGAAAGGAGAGAAAAAAATATAAAACAGGTGGCAAATTTTGCACAAAAAAGGTAGTAGAGTGGTTGGGTGTGGTGGCTTACACCTGTAATCCCAGCACTTTGGGAGGCTGAGGTGGGTGGATCACAAGGTCAGGAGTTCAAGACTGGCCTGGCCAACATACTGAAACCCTGTCTCTACTAAAAATACAAAAAATAAAATAAAAATAAAAATTCGCTGGGTGTGGTGGCAGGCACCTGTAGTCCCAGCTACTTGGGAGGCTGAGGCAGAAGAATCGCTTGAACCTGGGAGGTAGAGGTTGCAGTAAGCCAAGGTAGCGCCACTGCACTCCAGCCTGGGTGACACAGTGAGACTCTGTCAAAAAAAAAAAAAAAAAAAAGTAGTAGAGTGAAATACAACTACACCAGACACGCACTGAATGAAAATGAATCAGGTTGGGCATGGTGGCTCACGCCTGTAATCCTAGGACTTTGGGAGGCCCAGGCAGGCACTTGAGGTCAGGTGTTTGAGACTAACCATGGCCAACATGGTGAAACCCCGTTTCTATTAAAAATACAAAAATTAGCTGGGTGTGGTGGCACATGCCTATAGTCTCAACTACTTAGGAGGCTGAGGTAGGAGAATTGCTTGAACCTGGGGGGTGGAGGCTGCAGCAGAGATCGTACCACTGCACTCCAGCCTGGGCCACAGAGCAAGTCTGTCAAAAAAAAAAAAAAAAAAAAAGAGAAAATGAATTAAATGTTCCAGTTTAAAGATATACTATCCAAATGCTAATCAAAAGCAAGAGCTGGTATAATCATATTATTATCAGATTAAAAAGGCCATAAGGCAAAAAGCACCACTAGAAGTAAAGAGGATCTACTTCATCATGATAAAGATATAAGAGCTCTGCATTTGTGTATACCCAATAGCAAGGCCTCAGCACATATAAATGAAAATTTGACAAAAGGAAATAGTTTAACTCACAATCATGGTGGGATATTCAATGTATCTTCTCTAGTAAAAGACCAGACCAGGCACGGACAAAGATAATATGTTAGAATAAAGAAAATCTGAACAAGGCAAATAATAAATGACTTAATAGATATCACAAATGGAACCTTTTTTTTTTTTTTTAACCACATATTGGGCCATAAAGCAATTGCCAACAAATTTCAAATGACTGCAAAATTTACAGAGCTTGCTCTTTATCCATAGTGCAATTATACTAGAAATAATAACTTAAAAAGTAGAGGTTAAAAAATAAAAATTCTCATCACCAGGAAATGGAGGCAAAAAGAAAACAGAAATATAAATAACTGTATAAAGAAATATAACAAAAACGCTATTTAGCAAAACTTGTGAGGATGTGGAGAAAGCAGAACTTTAACAGAAATTTATAGGATTGCATGCATATTTTAGTATCTATATATAGTAAATAAACACAATATTTAGCAAACTCATATATAGTAAATATACTAAACAAAGTTTAGTAAATAAAATAATACATATTAAACTCGTATGTAAGAGAAGAAAAAAATAAAAATTAAGAGCAGAAGTTAATAAAATATGAAACACATACTGAATAAAGAGAATCACCAACAAAGCCCAAACTTGTTTAAACTAATAAAATAGGCCAGGTGCAGTGGCTCATGCCTGTAATCCCAGCACTTTGAGAGGCCGAGGCAGGTGGATCACGAGGTCAGGAGATCAAGACCATCCTGGCTAACATGGTAAAATCCTGTCTCTACTAAAAAAATACAAAAAATTAGCCTGGTGTGGTGGCGGGTGCCTATAGTCCTAGCTACATGGGAAGCTGAGGCCGGAGAATGGCGTGAACCTGGGAGGTGGAGCTTGCAGTGAGTGGAGATGCACCTCTGCACTCCAGCCTGGGTGACAGAATGAGACTCTGTCTCAGAAAAAAAAAAATAAATAAGAAAATAAACTAATAAAATAGATAAACTTCTGGTGAGAGTGATCAAGTAAGAAAGAGAAGGCACAAATTGCTTAGGACTGAAAAAGAGGCTACCATTTCAGCCCCTCATGCTATCAAAGAAGGTAATCAGAGGATTTTATCAACATCTTTATAACAATACTTTCAAAAATTTTAGGTAAAATAGAAACTTTTCTTGAAGAATGCAGCTTACCAAAACTGGCTTAGAAGAAACAATGGAGGGGGGAATGTTAGCATGACAGAATAATGACTTTCTGGAAGAGGAAGGACAAAGGCCACCACAGCTCATGTTAAGAGAAATGAGAAATCTTCTAGGATCCCAGTGGGGAATGCTCTCCACAAGTATTAAGTGTTTGCAGTGGTGTGGGGTGGGGAGAGTGAGGTTCCTCTATATCCTACCTGTTGATGAAGCTGAGCAGTGAGAGGTAGGCTGGAAACAAGGCCACTTGATTTGGCTGTTGTCATGACAAGGGTGCCAAGGCTATTCAGTGGGGGAAAGAATAGTATCTTCAACAAATGGTGCTGGTAAAACTGGACATCCCTATGAAAAGTATAATGCTAGACCCCTACCTCACACCATATACAAAAATTAACTCAAGATGGATTGAAGACCTAATGTAAGAGCTAAAATTATAAAACTCTTAGAATAAAAGAGAGGTATAAATCTTTGTGACCTTGGAATATCCCATGGTTTCTTGGATATGACACCAAAAGCACAGACAACAAAAGAAAAAATAGATGAACTGAGTATTATCAGAATTAAAAACATTTGTGCTTCAAAGGACACCTTTAGGAAGTGAAAAGACAACCCACAGGATGAGAGAAAGTACCTGCAAATCATAATCGGATAAGGGATATATATCTAGAAGATATAAAGTACTATTACAACTCAATAATAAAAACTTCAATAGGCATTATTCTAGAGCAGATTTAGAAGGAGCCAATAACATCCAAAAAGATGCTTGACAGCATTAACCATTAGGGAGAGGGAGATTGAAAACACAAGCAAGGTACCACTTTTCACCTGGCAGGATGGCTGTAATGAAAAAAACAGATAATAACCAGTGTTGACGAGAAATTGAAACCCAAATGGTACAGCTGCTTTGGAAATGGTCTGGCATTTCCTCAAATAATTAAACAAAGAATTAATATGCACACCAGCAATTCCACTTACACTACCATATATACTCAAGAAAATGGAAACATGTCCACACAAAAATGTTTATGAAAATATTCACAGCAGCTTTATTCGTAATAGCCAAACAAGTAGAACCAATCCCAATATCCATCAACTAATGAATGGATACATAAAAACAAATAAAATATTATTTGGCAATAAAAAGAAACGAAGTACTGATCCATGCTACAACATGAATAAACTTTGAAAACACTAAAGAAGCCAGTCCCAAAAGACTATGACTCTATTTGTATGAAATGTCCAGAACAGACAAATCCAGGGGAGACAGAACATAGATTGTGACTGTCTGGAGCTGCAGTGGATGGGGGGCTGGGGTGTGAGAGCTAAAGGGCACAGGGTTTCTATTCAGGGTAAGGAAAAATGTTCCAAAACGGATTGTGGTGATAGATATATAACTCTGTACATATATGAAAAGGCACTGATTTGTAAACTTTAAAAGAGTGAACAGCATGGTGTGTGAATAAACAGGGAGGGAGGGACAAAAGAAGGGAGGAGCCTCTGAGCCTGGACCTTCTCTGGATGTGGGAAGTGCAGGGGTGGGGAAGAGGAATGGGCACTCACAAGGAGCTAACAGCTGGAGGGGGCAAGTGGCCCAGCACTTCTGCGACACTCTCTACTCTTGTGGTCCCGGACAGCTGTGCTGAGCCCCCAACTCCTAATGCATGCTAAACCCCTTGGAGGTGTTCCCATAGGGAAGAAGGCACGAGAATTACAGTGAGGCGGTTGCAGTGGGGATGCTTAAGTGAGCTTGAGGATGGAACTTGGGTGTGCGCGGCTTCCACACCTGAAGGTAGAACTGCTATTGACATGGTGTTTCCTGCCTGCGTGTTCCCGTCCTGTAGTGTCAGGGGACTTTCAGGGACTGTGGCATGCAGAGGTAAGAGGGGACCCATAGATGGCCTCTCCCTGCCTCTTTGTTCCTTCTGCAGAAACAGTGTGGAGACCAAGAGAAGGGAAGCCCGCTGGAGTCGAGAGGCCATTTCCCAATCCAGCAGCAGCCCCTGCCTAGGGCAGGGCCCCACTTCACCCCCTTTAAGGTGGGGTAGCTACTGGCCTGCAGCGAGCACTTGTAGAAAAAGAGCATGACCCATGAAGGCTTTGTGACTCACTGACCTGACACCCCCATTTTGGGGGCTTTTAAACTTGATCACATAAGGGCAGTGCCCAACAGCTCCTGGTAGCCTAAAGGAAATGGTATGATCAAGAGTACCAAAGCCAAGAGCCACCTTGGATTTACAAGAAAAAATGGCAGCCACCCCTCTGGAGAAGCTCACCTTCCGATCCAGTGCCTGAAGTGAGCCACTAGCTCTGTGGGGTACTCAAGTCACGGGGCCCCCAATGCCTGGGCCTGGTTCAAAGATGGTCCGGCTAAGCTGGAGCCCAATGGCATCCCCTGGGCAGTGGCTGTCCAGCCGCAGCACCAACTCTGGGAGACAGCAGAAGACCAGTGAGTACTGGGGCTGGGCTGGAAGCTGCCACCCTGGCCTTAGGACTCTTAAGGACCAGAAACATTGAAGTTTTACTGAATTTTGGTAGTTGTAAATGGTCTGGTTTGTCCAGGGGCCAGCAGACTTTCTGGGAAGGGCCAGATCGAAAATATTTCTGGCCCTGTGGACCACACGTGGTCTCTGTTGCATATTCTTTTTTCTTTTTGTTTCTGCAGCCCTTTAAAAGTAATAAGAACATTCTTAGTTCACAGGTCATACACAAACAGGCCTTAGGTCAGATGTGACCATCCATCCTTTGTGGATCCCAGCCTGGTTTCAGAAACAGGGTTTGTGGGAGCACGGCTGAGCGCACTCATGTACTTACCGTCTATGGCTGCTTTTTTGTGACAACAGTAGAGACCTTATGGCCTGAAAAGCTGAAAATTGTCATTACCTGGCCCTCTACAGAAAAAGCCTGCTGTCCTGGTCTGCAGTCTGGTCTGCCACTTGGAAGACCACAGCCTGAGACACTAACACCCTCACATTTGGGGCCCACTGGTGTGCAGACAAATCCTGGCCACCGATTCGACAGCCTGGGCTGCTCGTGTAGCTGCCTATGGTAAAGGTGCTCTCTGATGGGACCGCGCTGCCTCTTGGATCCCTCTTGGGCCAGAAGTGGCCATGCAGCCATCATCGTGGGCTAGGCGATGACAGGGACCCCATGCTGCCTGTGTGAGTTGGCGTGCATGAGTTGGCAAAAGCAACTTCCACATACCAGGCTAATGTCTCCTGACAGAAGCTGGCCTGCCTGTCTCACTGTGGGGGACGCCCACCCCTGCCCCCAGGACTACCAGTGGGGTCTCCACTCTCCAGGTTATTGTGCTGCTGTTCCAGTCCAATTAGCCCACCCTGGCCACACTGCTGAGCGCTTTTGACTTTCTGGACAATTTGCATCTGAAAGTGATGCCCCCTTTGTCTCAGGTCACTCAGCCATGGGTCACTAATCATGTAGGGATGGACATTCCAGGATCCCTCCCATCCACAGGCTCCTGGTATTTTCAAGCCCTAGATCAGCCTCCTCAAAAATGAACTCTGAAAGACTCCTGCCTCTGCCTCCCTGCCTGCTCCTGGTCCACACACTATGGGCGGGCGGTCTGGTCCTGAACACGGTCATCCTGTCATCCAAAAGGTTCTTCTCTGCGTGGCCACCCTTTGGGTAATGAACAGGACAAAAGGTGGGGCTTCTGCAGGGTGACACAGACCTACCTGGAAGCCTTGGGGTTTGGCCCTGACCATTTCTGGGCCTGATACAGCTCTTTCCCTGATAGCTGCCCCAGCCCACCTGGTTGGTTTGCTCTCCAGGCAGCAGCCCGGCCAAAAAGGGGCCTCAGGAATTCACACTCAGCTCTGGTTTGGCCACCTGGGTTCTCCTGTGGGGCTGACACAGTCCTGGGTCATGAACATGTGGGTGGGTTGGTTGAGGGCACTGCTAGCTGGGTTCATCTGCGATGGTCCGCGGGTGCCAGCCTGGGAGCAGGGCATCTCTGTGGCTCTCACTCAGGTGCTCCTGCTGGCCTTGTGCCCATGCGACCCTTCGACAGGTCTGGGTGTGAGCTGGGGCCAAACTGGGGAAAGGTGAGTGAAAGTTCCTGGGATGTGCATTCTGGCTTCCTGGTTGAGGAGGGAGAGCGCCAGTCCCGGCTCCTGACCAGGGACCACCTTAGACCCCGAGAGGTGCAGGGGCCTGAGTGAACAATGAATATTCTTTGCCCCTTAAATCCAGCACCTGGCAAGGTGCCCCATGGCCCTCCTGAGTCAGGCTGCTGCTGTACTGGCAACCTGACCTGCGCTGGGTTCCCCACCTCCGTCCTGTGGATGCAGGTGGTATCTGCACCCAAGCATGCCCCTCCGTAAGTGCATGTGTGGGCACAACCTCGCTTCTGTCTTGCTGACTTGAATTCATAGCTTCCCTGTCATCTGAGCACCTGTGGGTTACGTCGTGTAGGGTGGTCAAAGCTGCAAATGTGCGGCAACATGGCAAAAAAACTTAACCAAATCAGCACAGCAGGGACCACGGCAAGGTGAATGGCGAATCTCAGACAGAGCGACTCGGGTTGCTGGGAGGCAGTGAGCCTTGGAATGCCTCTCCAGTCGGGAAAGGAATCAAGGTACCCACCACCTTGGTTAGCCTGGAACTGAGGGGGTCCCCGGGACATGAGACTTTCAATTCCGGATAAACCAGGACGAGTTGGTCATCCTAGCGGGAGCCGCTTTTTTGGCTCATTCATTGCCTCTGTAATTATCCACAGTGGCATCAACAGGGCAGTTAAACTCTTTGCATGGGCCACAAGGACAACAGCCAGGCCTTAGACTGCATCCTGGCTCTCTCAAATTAGACCTACGGGGCTCTGCAGCACTCTTCGCAGCTGGCTGTGCCTGGACCCCTGAGGGTCACGGTTGAGGTCCTGCTGTGGGATTCCCGTGGACAGCAGCCTTCGCCCACTTGCAGTGGGAGGAGCTCAGAAGGATTTGGTTCTGGCTGCCGGTGTGGCATACACTGGTGTGAACATTTGAATTTGGTCAAGAATGTGTGGGGCTGAGGAGGTGGCTTGGTAGGAGAGGCACTCTGCTGTGCCTCTGCACTTTTTTTCCAACTGCAAGAGAATACAAAGCCCTGTCCACTCTTTGTCTGGGTCATTTCTTAGGGTTGTGTTTGCAGAGATCCACCTTGAGGGATGAACTGTCGCCTTGGGGGCGAACACCAGGCTTGCTCTGGAACAACCGTATTCCCCAGGCTCCGTGTTTCTTGGCTGTGACGCAAACCCACTGTGCACGGCATCTCCTTGCCCCTCCATGCCATGCTGGCAGGACCTGGACAGCAACAGAAACCAACACAAACCGCTCTTGCTACTTGATGTGCCATGAGGCTTTAATGTGGGAGTCTCATGCTTTCTGCTGGCACCCATGAACCAGTAACAGGACAACCTGCTAGCTTGTAAGAAGGGTACAATCCTGACATTTTATATAAAACAAAAAATTTTCTACAAAAATGCAACTTGGCCAGGTGTGGTGGCTCACGCCTGGAATCCCAGCACTTTGAGAGGCCAAGGTGGGTGGATCACCTGAGGTTGGGAGTTCAAGACCAGCCTGACCAATATGGAGAAACCCTATCTCTACTAAAAATACAAAATTAGCCGGGCGTGGAAGCGCCTGCCTGTAATCCCAGCTACTTGGGAGGCTGAGGCAGGAGAATTGCTTGAGCCGGGGAGGCAGAGGTTATGGTGAGCTGAGATTGCGCCATTGAACTCCAGCCTGGGCAACAAGAGCAAAAACTCCATCAAAAGAAGAAAAGAAAGAAAGAAAGAAAGAGGGGGGGAGGGAGGGAGGGGAAAAAGAAAGAAAGAAAGAGAAAGAAAGAAAGAGAAAAAGAAAGAAAGAGAAAAAGAAAGAAAGAAGCCACTTACCAAATGTAAGTAGAAATAGAAAATGCAACTTTTTATATAATCATTAAATTGAATGAATATTCAAAATTTTCCCAGCAAGAAACTCTAGGTTCATATGGCATCACCAGTGAGTTATTCCAAACATTCAAGAAATAATTCCAGAAACACATAGACTCTTCTGGACAGAAAAATCCATTTTATGAGGCTACCATAATCTGGATACTAAAATTTAACAAAGACAGTACATGAATGGACAACTCCAGGCCAATTTCACATAAAGTTGCTAAAACCTCAAATGAATTATTAGCAAACTGATTCAGCAATATACAAAGAGGATAAATAATCCACCATGACAGAGTTGGGCTTTTGTTAGGACCACAGCTATGCTTTACATCAGAACACCAATTAATTTAATTTGCCATTAATTTGATTAATTTACATGACCAATTTAACAGATTAAAGGAGAAAATCATACTATCATCTGAGGAGGTATAGAGAAGGCATGGAATAAAAGTCGACGTCCGTTTGTGATTAAAAATGCTGGGAATACGAGGAGTAGAAGGCAGCTGGCAATCTGAAGAAGGCTTCAGACACACAAGTGCACACATCGTATTCAATGCTGAACCTCGAACGCTTGCTTTTTGAGACTAGGAACAAGACAAGGTTTCTACCGACACCACTGCTATGAGACAATTCATGGGAGGTCTCAGCCAGCGCAGGAAAACATAAAAATGCGTCAAAAAGTAAAACGAGTAGAAAGGAGCCCCACTGCTGCCGTGACTGAATGTGGATGTAGAAACCCCACGACTCTGCACATAGATGATTTATCAAGATTCATAAGGGATTTTGTCAGGAAGTTGGATATAAAGTTAGACAATGTAAAAAATCAATTGTCGTTCTATGTGCCAGCAATAACCAGAAAATGAGATGAAAGAAAAGACACTATTTATGATAGTGTGAAAAAAATCAAGTACCCAGGAGTAAATCTAACAAAAGATGGGCGAGACTCCTCTGCACTCGATTCTGAAACCTTACTGAAAATGTTCAAGTCAACCTAAGTAAATACAGAAATGTGCCAGGTTCCCAGATTGCACAACTCAATATGGTAAAGGTATTAGTTTTTCTCACATTAATCTGTATAGTCGATGCAATCCCCATAAATATCACAACAAGTGTGCATATATGTGTCTGTAACTTGATAAGCCAATTCTGCATTTTACGTGAAAATGCAAAGTCCAAAGTAACCGAGACTGTCTCGTGAAAAGCAAGGTGGAAAGGCTTGCTCTGGCGATGCCAGCCTTTCTCATCAGGCCACAGTAGCCCAACGCTCCTGGCTCAGGGACAGAGAAGCAGGAGGGAGAGCCCAGGAACAGCCAAAACGGCGCTGGGGAGATGTGGGGAGAGGCGGCTTCTCAACAACGGGGCTGGCTCTGCTTTCCTTTCCTCCAAAAAGGAATCCGCATGACTCCACCTCGGGCCGCACAAGATCACCTCCAGGTGTATTAGAGACCTGAGCGTGAAGGACAAAATGAAACAGCTACCAGACTGCTGGAAAGCACTATGGAGAATTTACCACAGTAAAATTAACACCTTCGGTCCACCCAAGGACGCCATTCAAGAGGATGAAACAAGTGCAGAATGAGAAAAGATATTTGCAACACTTACGACTTGGTGTTTTTACCAAGAACCCCCAGAAATTGGTGAGAAAGAAGAAAACTCCGTAGAAAAGAGAGAAAATACTTCAACAGTCACTCTACAAAAGATGAAATCCACTGGCAAGTGAACATATGAGACTGGCTCAGCCTCATTCACAGAAAAGAAAAGGAGACCACAGTGACCCCACACCACGTAGCTGCTTCATTTGCAGAAGCGTTGGCCGGGATGTGGCGCCAGGGAACATCCACACACACACATCCCACAGCTCAGACTCCCACTCCTGGGTGTGGACTCGACACAAATGTGGACTCGTGTGCAACAGGACATGCCTTCAAGAGTTTTCACAAACAGCATTGTTAAGAGTAGTCTAGGCCTGGCATGGTGGCTCACACCTTTGGGAGGCTGAGGCAGGTGGATCACCTGAGGCCAGGAGTTCGAGACCAGCCTGGCCAACATGGTGAAACCCCATCTCCCCTAAAAATACAAAAACTAGCCAGGCATGGTGGCATGCGCCTGTAATCCTAGCTACTTGGGAGGCTGAGGCACAAGAATTGCTTGAACCCGGGAGGCGGAGGTTGCAGTGAGCTGAGATTGTATCACTGCACTCCAGCCTGGACAAGACAGTGAGACTCCATCTCAAAAAAAAAAAAAAGAAAGAAAAGAAAAAAGAAAAAAGAGCAGTCTAAAGCTAGGAATAGCCCCACCTAAAAAATTAAAAATAGAACAAACATATGGCCTAGCAATCCCACTTCTGAGTATATACCCAGTGAAAGGAAATCAGTATCTCACCGAATAGCTGCACTCCCAAAAGCAAGATAGAGACTCTGCCTAAGTGTCTGCTGATGGATGAATATGGATAAACAAAATGTGGTGTATATATACAGACATATGTACACATAACAGAATGTTATTCAGCCACGACGAGAGGGATCCTGCCATTTGCAACAACTTGGATGAAACTGAAGGACATTATGCTCCGTGAAATAAACCAGGCACAGAAAGACACTGATACGTGGAATCTAAAATAGCTGAACTCAGCCAGGTGTGGCGGCTCACGCCTGTAACCCCCAGCACTTTGGGAGGCTGAGGCAGGAGGCTCTCTCAAGGCCAGGAGTTCAAGACCAGCGTGGACAACATAGCAAGACCCTGTCTCTACAAAAAAAGAAAAATAAAATAAAAAGATAGCTGGGGGTGGTGGTGCATGCCTATAATTCCAGCTACTAGGGGCAGGGGGATGGGGCGGAGTGGGGTGTGGCTGAAGTGGGAGGATCACTGGAGCCCATGAGTTCGAGGTTACAATGAGCTAGGCTCAGGACACTGCACTCCAGCCTGGTGACAGAGTGAGACCCTGTCTCTAAAATAAAATAAATAAAATTAAAATTAAGTTGAGTCCATAAAATCAGAGAGTAGAAGGATGGTTGCCAGGGGCTGGGGTGGGAAATGGGGAAATGTTGATTGGAGGGTGCAAACCTTCAGTCAGATAGGATGAGTAAGTTCTGGGGTCTCCATGTAACGCATGGCGACTGTAGTTAACAGTACTGCCTCGTTTACTTGGAATTTGCTAAGAGAGTAATCTTAAGTGTTCTCATCACACACATGCACACACACAAATGGTAACCGTGCTGATGGATGTGTAGATTCACGGGATTGTGGTCGTCATTTCACAATGTGTAGGTATATTAAATCACACAATTTTGTCTGTCAATTTGGTCTCAATAAGGCTGGAAAAATTCACTTAAAACAACAATAGCAGCCCCAAATGTGCACCCACTGTAAACAAAGAACCGGTGATCTTCTCATACAATGACACAGAGGGGATAATGGAGTGACACCGCCACCAGAGATGCGGATCCGCCACCCTAAAAACACCAGGGAGGGAAAAAGCGGGTGTGAGAAGGCGCTTTCACAGGCCGGAGGGGCTGCCTGGGGCGGCGGTGCAGGGTGGGGCGGTGGCAGCGTCTGCTCTTGGCCTGCCGGTGGGCCCACCAGGGTTTGCGTTACGTTTGCTCTTTTTTTGCACGTTTGTTTTGTACCCTTTTTGGCACGTGTTTTGGAAAAAAGAGCTAAGGGTTAGAAGTGACAAGTGGTACCTCTGGGTTGGGGGAGAAGCACTGGGGGCAGGAGGCCGCTGTGGCTGAGGTCCCTGGGGCTGGGCCACCTGCCTGGTGTGGGGGACCTCCCTGCTCTGCCCCTCACTGCACCCCGCACACTCTCCCTTAGCTGGCCCCACTCCCTGCTTGGCTCCTGAGCTGCCGTCCTGAGTTTTCTGCCGGCCTTTGAAGTGGGAGCCCAGCCTGCAGGTATGTGGTGTGCAGAGGCAGGGGCCCACCCGCCGCAGCCCTGCTCCAGCTTTCGTCCCTCCCCACCCCAGACAGCTGCTGCCCTCCCCGCTGGGCGCTGAGCCAGGGAGGAGGCAGAACAAGCTGTGGCCCTTCCTCTGCCAGGACAGGGCAGCGCCAGCACCGCAGTACAGGGCAAGGGCCCGTGGGACTTCCTTTCTCCAGATGTGGACGTCCCAATGTGCGGCGGAGGGCGGGTAGTGGGCAAGGCCCAGGCCAGAGGGCCCAGGAGCTAGAAGCAGGGCAGGGGGCCATGCAGCAACCCCTCTCTCCCCAGCACTGGGGTCCCTCTCCTTCTTCAGGGCTGGGAAAATGCTACTTCCCGAAAAGTGACAATTTTATTATTGTTTTTTGCCTACTTGCAATAGCGCCTTGTAAAACATGCCACACAAACATGGAAAACAAGGAGAAAGGATTAGCCCTTCTGCCAGCTGATGCCCCCGTTCATGGCTAGGTGTGGACCTGAGCACTCGTAGAGGAACAGTGCGGGTTTAGTCCCTTGTCCTGACTTCAGGGGCGGGAATGCCAGCAGGCTGCCCAGCGCTGGCATCTCAGACACCTGCTGAGGGTCAGTGTTTGTCTGCTGGGGTCTGGGGCCTGAAGCCAGCCTGGCAGGCCTGCCCAGCACCACTGGGACACTTGCAGAAATGTAACCACTCCAAGTACAAGGAGACCCAGGAGACCTGCCACCCCCAGGCCGGGAGGGAGGGCGGTGTGCTTGTTCTGGGTCTGCAGGGTAGAGATGCTGCAGCAGGCCCTGGCTGCGTCCTCCAGCACCCCAGCCCCCCAGATCCCGTCGTCTAGGGCCTCCCCGTGGCCACCCTCTGGTCTCCTTTGGGGTCATGGCTCTGCCTGCAGCCTGGAGCCCAGGCCCTGGATCAGTGCTGGCATCGCTCTCCTCCCAGTCAAGCACCGGCTACTGAGAAAAACAAGACTGCCATATGGACGTCATAGTCCCAGGTGGGTGACAAAGGTCCTGGGCGGGGCTCACACACAGGCCGCCTGGAAAAAGCTCTGCGTTGGACACAGCTGAGCATGGCGGGCACCCCGGTGAGCGCCCCACGCCCCGTCCTCACCCCCCTCTCTCAGGCTGTGGTTAAGGCCAGCCAGCCTCACAGTGGCCTTGCCATGAAGGAGCCACTCTGACCCCTCTGAGCAGGCCGAGATTCTTGGGCTGCTGGTCAGCTGCTACCCTGGGGAGGCCCCAGGCCACATGGAACCTGCAGCTGCAGTGACTTGGGGACTTGGAGGAGGCTCCACGCTCTCCTCCATGGGAGATGGGGCTGGCCACTGGCACTCAGGGCTCTCCTGCCCTCGGGCACCCATGCCTTTCCTGCAGGACAGGGCTGACCCTCTGCTGGCTCAGGAGGAAGCACAGAGACACGCTCCAGTGGCATTTCCGACTTGGATGAAAGCAGGAAAGAGCTGAAGCTTCTGGGGAGTCTCGGCTGGGGAGGTGACCTCGGGCTGAAAATGCCAATATGCAACAGCCTGCTCCCCCGACCTGAGCCGAGGGGCTGCTCTGAGCAGGGCAGGGTGGGCCTGGAGGGGAGCCAGGGACCCAAGAGACTTCCGAGGGCCCCAGGAGCCAGGAAGCAGCACCCTGGCTCTGCAAACGTTAGATCACAAAGGCGGTGCTGCGGTTCCCGGCTTTGACTCCTCTGCCAAGAGTGAAACAGCACAGCCCCGAGGTGTTTTAGAAGCTTGTTTTGAAAAATGTAGGCATGTCTTTTATTTCCTGGCAGCTTTCTAGGCAATTAGGATTCCTCCCACAAGCACAGTGCAGTGGGGGCTGGCGTCCTGGGGTGGCAGGGGGCGGGGGGGATGGGCAGGGCCTCTGGAGCTGAAGGGGATGGTCTCCCGCTGAGCGGCCGCACGCCAGCCCTGAAGGGAAGGAGGCTGGACCCTGGCTCAGCCACCAAGGGCATTACTGGGCTGGGCCTCCAGGGAAACACACATGGGACGGAAGCAGTCACCCAAGGGGGTGTTCCAGTGGGAGGGAAGAGAGCTACCGCCAGGGACAGCCAGGGAGACTTCCTGGAGGAGGGGACATCTGAGCTGCATTCAGCACCCAGACAGGGAAGGAGGAAGGGAGGGTTCCCAGGAGAGTGCTGATGCCCTGTCCTCTCTCTCCTGCAGCTGAGGTCCTCGGTCTTTTGGCTTCCCTGTCTCCATGGGGCCATGCCCCTTGCCCCCATGCCCCTTCTCATGCCCTGTCCCTCTTGCTGTCCTTACAGAATCTCCCTCTCCACCAGCCCCTCTGCTTCCATGTGTTGACAGTAGCTCCTGCCTCCCTCTCCTTGCCTCACTTGCTTCCCACCTTGGCCAGGTGCTCCGCCAGTCCCTATGGTCAGCAAGGCCACGGCCCAATCCCCCAGAGGCGCCAGGGCGTGCCTGGCCTGGGGGCAGTGACCCCACACTCTCTGGGTGTCTATACCCACCCTTTCCATCCGTCGCCAGCCTGGGCCACTGCTTCTTGGCCTCTTGAGATCTTGCTGCCTTCAGTCTGTCCACACCTCAGAGGGAGGGGCCTCCTCGCAGTCACCCTGCATCTCTGCAGTGGCCACTGGGCCACTGTCCCCTGCAGCCACCACTGTCAGAGATGCAATCTCGAAATGCAAGCCTGGTCTGTCCCCCACTCCCCACATACCTGAGAGTCTTACTCATGGGGACCCCTGTCACTCCTCTGGGACCCCAGCCCCATCCCCATGTCCTGCCCCCAGTGAGCCTCCAAGGCTGCCTTGCCTGCTCCACCTTGCTGCCTCCAACACACACCAGAGCTGATGGCAGGAAATGTTTGCTGAAAGGTGGGTTCAAGGGCCCAAGAGGCTGTGCCTGACCCTTGACAAGCTCCTGGACAAGCTCAGAGGACAGTGTGATCCTGGGCTGCCCTCCTGTGTGGAGGCTTTGGGGTCAGGGGCCTGGGCTGGCCACAGTCCTGCTCCCACTTGGTGCTCCCTGACCAGTCCGCAGAGCCCAGAGGCGACTTCAGCATGTGCTGAGCCCCAGGCAAGCATGGGAGCAGGGCAGGGGCTGCACACAGCGGTGTCTAACAACTGACACCTGCTGGCTGAATGAATGACTTGCCCTGCCTTGCAAAGAACCAGGGAATGGATGCCGAGGCACTTGGGTATTGAGGCTGGTCCCCATAGACGATGAATGGGGTGAAGTCAGGTTGGGGCTCCCACCTGCCTGGTCACAGACATGCAGCAGTGTGACCAGGCCCAGACCACTCCAGCCTGTCCTGCCCTTGGATCTGCCCGGAGCCCCCACCCCCACCACCAATCAGAGCACCAGGACACCCTGTCTGACCTAGAAGCTCACGGGCAGAAGGAGTGCAAGGAGTACTATTGGCTGGGACCCTGTGGAGACGGCTTGTCCCGGCCACCCCTCCGCAGTAAATAGGAGGCAGGAGGAGACTAGAGCCTGCAGAGTAGGTGAGGTTAGGAGTGCCCTGGGTCACCATGAGCAGCCCTTGGAGGCAGGGGCCGTGCTTCCCAAGTGGGGCTCTGAGCCAGCTCCAGGAGCCCCTGGTCACGGCACTGACTGTGTTCCGCCACTTGGGATCTGCCCTGGGTGGTCTGCATTCCTGCCACGCCCCCAGGCAGCCCTGGAGCAGCACGGAAGCCTGCTTTGGAGACATACAGGATCCAGACCTGTCAAAGCTGGGGAGCGACCACCTCCAGGCTGTGCTCCGTGAGTCAGGTGGTACAGCCGCCTTCACCCACGGCAGGGTGTACCTGCGAATGCCCTTCTGGGCAGTGGCGGACAGCAGGAAGTGCCCTGAAAAGCTCCCTGCCTTGGATCCAGTGAGCCCACATGGGACAGTTTATTGCAAGGGAGGGAAAGAGAGGGAGGCCTGCACGAAGGCCCAGGTAGGACAGACGCACATTGATTCAGGAGACTCTGAAACACCACAGAGCCAATAACTAGCGACTGGTTAAACCAATCACAGTGCAGCCACAGAACGGAATCCTGCATTGTCATGAAAAAGCATGGTTTCACAGAAGTTAGGGCACGGGTAAATGCTCGTGGTGTAACACTGAAAGAAATATGCAAAATAGAGACCCATATGAGATGGTAACCCGAAGTTTGTTTTGTAAAACCCTATCCTTGAAAACAGAAAAGGAAGAACTTCACCAAAATGTTAACAACACTCATTTTTGGATGATGGAATTACGGATGTATCATCCCAACGATGAGAAGATGAACAACAATGATTTACAGAGCAGCTTCTAGGAGCTCACACTGTTCTGAAAGCTTGACAGCACGGCCAACAAAACAGACAAAAGTAACTAAATTTAATACTAAACAAAGACGCATGGCTGCTCTCCTGTCTCCTTAAATCAGAGCAAGGGTGCAATCAAGGTTTTGGACTGAAGGAACGAACAAATGAAGTACTGAGTAAGTCAACAGTGAATGAATGCACCAAGTTTCTGTGGGGGTTGCCTGGGAGAATGAGGTTTGGCCACCTGGCCACTTCTCTGCCAAGAAGCTCTAGCTTCACCTTATCAACGAAAACTCAGGAGGACATGAGAATAAGTTGTAGACCTCATGACCCTTTGCCCCCGTAAACATTTAGTATTTCCCATCAACAAGGATCTTCTCTCATGTAAGCATATACAGTCACCCACAGCAGGAAATTTAACAATGATGCAAAGCTATCAATACTGTGTTCCCCTCAATTATATGTTTCATCATTTATTTACTGATATCAGTGTGAAGCCATGGATTTCTCCTTTATTTAACAGATTAGAATCTGTTACTATCATTCTTTGTTTTAATGCTCCAACTGTCCCAAACGCTGCCAGTGGGGGCCCCTTCTGGAGGGCCTCTGTGTCCTTTTGACCCATCTTCATCCTTCTTCTCGTGCTTCCTTACTTTATGGCACGACAAGATATTCCAGGTTCATCTTATACTTCTCTTGCCACGACCCTAGGATCTCCAAGGCACACTGGTTCTTTTTAGTGGAGACTGGTGTTTAGCAGCCAAGATCTGAGCATGGAAGTGCCCTTTGCTATTGAGGTATTATTGCTTCCATTTATCTCAGTGGACACAGCTAGGAACTGTGGATGTAGGTAGACACACAGGTGTATATACCTATGTCCACACCCACCTGTTGTAATACATATACGGAAATAAATGCTATGAGGTTATACTGATATGTTCAAGTCAAATCTAACACAAAGCCACAGGTTTTATTTGACGTTTCCTCCTTTCCATATCTGCAACTCCTATCTTCAAGAGAAGCTCACATCATTCTCAATCTATGTGTTCAAAAGCCTCAACATTTCCAGCCCATACCACCGTGCAAAACAACTCTATACGTGGAGTTTAATAATTGTTCACCATTCTTTTCACTTTTGTTCACAGATATATCATCCAAGTATTGTATTAAAAAGTACATGCTGAAATTAGTAGACAGTAATTTTAAAGCAATTATTATAAACATGAAAAATATGCCCAGGATAGAAAAGGAAATGTCAACATAAGGAGGAGAGAAATGAAAAACGCAGAAAAGATCCAAATAGAACTTATATGACTAAAAAGTGAAATAGATGAAACAAACATACTCTGAATGGGATGAATAGGTTAGACTGTGTAGAAAAAAAAATCAGTGAATTTGAAAACATAACAGTAGAAATATCCAAAATGAAGGACAGAGAAAAAAGACTTAAAAATAACACAGCCTCATTCTCATTCTCAATGAGCTCTGGGACAACAGTAAGAAGTTTAATGTACATACAATTTGAGTCTTCAAAAGGGAGGAGAGAAAGGACAGAAAAAATATTCAAAGATGGCCGAGATTTTTTTTCAAATTTCATGGAAACTATACACTCACAAATCATGAGTCTTAATGAAACCAAGCAGAAGAAATATTTTTAAAGCCCTACAACAATACAGGTAATAACCAAATTGCTGAAAAGCAGTGATAAAAAGAAAATCTTAAAAGCAATCAGAGAAAAAAGATGCATATACAGAGGAACAAAGATGGAAATGACAGCAGACTTCTTGTTAGAAACTATGCCAATCAGAAGACAACAGAGCACCATCTTCAAAAGATTTAAAATACAAACAAAATCCAAAGTCAATCTGGAATTCTACACCCACCCAGCAGAGATAGCTTCCAAAAAATGAAGATAAAGAGATTTTCAGATTTTAAAAAACCAGAGATAATTTATGCCAGCAGGTCTACACTATAAGAAACATTAGAGGAAGTCCTTCAAGCAGAAGGAAAATGATACAAAAATGGAAATCTGTGCCAACCACGGTGGGTAAGGTCTGTAATCCTAGCGCTTTGGGAGGCTGAGGTGGGCAGGTCACTTGAGGCCAGGAATTCCAGATCAGCCTAACCAACATGGTGAAACCTCATCTCTACTAAAAATACAAAAATTAGCTGGGCGTGGTGGTGGGCGCCTGTAGTCCCAGGTACTCAGGAGGCTGAGGCAGGAGAATTATTTGAACCCGGGAGGCAGAGGTTGCAGTGAGCCGAGATCATGCCTGCTGCACTCTAGATCATGCCTGCTGCATGATCATGCCACTGCACTCTAGCCTGGATGACAGAGTAAGTGAGACTCCATCTCAAAACAAAAACAAAACAAAACTAAACTAAACTTTAAAAAATAAAAATTTTTTTTTAAAAAAGAAATCTGGACCTACACAAAGAAATGAAGACTTTCATAGTAAATATATGGTTAAATGTAAAAGACTTTCTAATTTTTAATCTCTTTAAATTATAATTAACTGTTTAAAGAAAAAAACCATTGGCCAGGCATGGTGGCCTACGTCTGTAATCCCAGCACTTTGGGAGGCTGAGATTGGTGGATCACAAGGTCAGGAGTTCAAGACCAGCCTGGCCAAGATGGTGAAACCCCGTCTCTCCTAAAAATTAAAAAAAAAAAACTAGCTGGGTGTGGTGGTGGGCACCTGTAATCCCAGCTATTCAGGGGGCTGAGGCAGAGAATTGCTTGAACCTGGGAAGTGGAGGTTGCAGTGAGCCGAGATCACGCCACTGCACTCCAACCTGGCGACAGAGTGAGACACCATCTCAAACAAACAAACAAAAAGTTAACCGTGCATTATTGGGTTTATAACATGTGTAAAGTAATATATATGACAACAACAGCATGAGGGCCAGACGGGAAATGGATGTACGCTGTCATAAGGTTATTATATCATATTTGAAAGTGTATAATGTTATTTGAAGGTAAACTATATTAAGTTAAAAACGTGTTTTACATCTAGAATAATCACGAAAAAATAAATCAGAGGTGTAGCTAATAAGTCAGTAGTAGAGATAATATGAAATCATTTTTAAAAATCCAAAAGAAACTATAGAGAACAGATGTAACAAATAGGAAGATGATAGGTTAAAATTCAACCATATGGATAATTACATTAAATGTAAATGGTCTAAAACACTCTAATTAAAAGGAAGAGATTTGTCAGGCTGGATTTAAAAAAATAAATACTATACTTCTTTTTTTTTTTTTTTTTTTTTTTTAGCTTTTACAAGAAAGAGAATCAAGGCCACAGTCATTAAGGTGTGGTAAGGGTTTTGCTGAAGATTTCACAGGAAGCCAGAACAAGAAGCCACAACAAATGCTCAGACTGCCATTTTATCAGCATTGTGCCCACTGCCTACACACACCTCCTTTCTTCATGGCTCCCCTGGTGGGATGTGGGGACCATTTTGCGCTACAGGCAGAGGTCAGTCTCACCCCCAGGCTCATCCCCACTCCAGGATCTTCCCTTCAATGCGTGCATCAGTCTCTCTCCTTCTTCACATAGGACAGCCTGGCCCTATCCAGCCCTGGGGCTTCCAGCCCTACTCCAGCTCACTCAGCCAAGAAAGGGCTCATCAGAAACTAGAGATATTAGAAGGTAGAGGGCAGTACAAATGATAACCAATGTTGTTTTGGTCACCTTTACAAACTGCTGTTCCTGTGTGCAGCCTTATGGCTTCTCAAGGCCCATCACACACAGAAATGTCACAGACAACACTTCATGTCAGTATCACACAAGCTGACCTGTCTTCCCTGTGAGCCTCTTCTCTAAGCAGGTCACCTGCAGAGGTGGGGCAGTGCAGACAAGAGACTTTCCTTATGGGGCCCAGCATGCAGCCAGGACCCCCTACCACACTACCGTGTTCCAAGAGCTGTGCCTGGGCCATGGGTCAGGCCGGTCCTAGGAGAGAGCCAGCCATGGGCTGAGGCTGAAGTGTGCAGGTCCTGCATCTCTGTGTGGAAAAGCTGACCCCCAGGCTAAGACTCACCCTGTCAGGGATGGTGGGACTGCTTCTGCTTTGGGGAACACAGGGTGCAGAAATGTGCTGGTGGCCACCACCATGAGCCCACCATGTGGATGTGGCACAGGAGGACTCACTGCTCAGGGTGCAGGCATTTTGCTGCATGCATCCTCTGGCCTCAGCAGGGGTGGAAGAGAGAGGCCTTCACAGGGGCACAACCACCACTACAGCCCCAGGCTGTGGTCTGAGGCCTATTCTGAGCCCACCACCAGAATGGTGGCACGAGGATGGATGTGGTCCCTGCCTTCATGGGGTGTATATCCCAAACAAGAAAACTAAGGAGCACCCCAGGTGAGGTCAGAACCAACAAGCTGCAGTGAGCACAGAGGGTGGGGCTGGGGGAGTGTCTGAGTAGGGGGGGGGCGGGGGCAGGGAAGTGTAGCGGGGATTCTGGCGAGGAGAGACAGGATCCCACTGGCGTTTTGTACTGCTCCCTTGCCCACTCTGCACAGAGGAGGACAGGCTGGAGGGAAAGGCCAGGAGCTGGAGGTCAGCAAGGGGGTGCTGCAGGTGTCCAGGCAAGTGGGGACGGAGCTTGCATCAGGAAGGGGACAGCTGAGAAGTGGTCCAAATAGAGATGTAGGCGGAGCCGCTGCTGACGTGGAGGGTGAGGGAGAGGAAGGAGGCATCGGGGAGGCTCTCAGGGGTTCATTCATGGAGATGGGTGGGGGCCAGGGAGGAAGCAGGATTTCTGTTTGGGTCTCACTGAGTTTGGGGTGGCACAGTAAGGAGGCAGCTGGACTTAGCAGACTGAAGACCCCTGAATCTGCATTCTGAGCCATCTGCACTGGGCATGACTGTCCTGCTCCATCCTCTCAGGGGCTGCCTATGAGGGCCAGGCAGATCACAGCTGTCCTGGGCTCATGGCCTTGACTTGGAGTCATCAGGCTCTCTCACTCCAGCATCCTCCTTGACTCCAGCCCCATCCCTCTTCCCCAGGATCCCCTTCCATCTGCTTCTGCCATACCCAGGCATCATCAAGAAGGGGGTGCTGATGAGGGGCAGGACTACCTTGGCTAAACCCATAGCAGGGGGTGAGCCAGCCCTGGAATCTCAGTGAATAGGGTGGCTGAGGGGCAGCCCAGGACCCTCCTCCCAGCGAAGGGGCTCCTGCATTTGCTGGGGTGTTTCATGAGCTCAGAAAAGAGCAGAGAGGGCAGTGATTTCTCCCCACGTCTTCTCCCAGATCCGCTCATGCGCAGGCCTCGGTCCCGCTGAGACAGTCCCTGTGGGTCAGGGTGGATTTTCCCGATGCCTTGGAGCTGGTGACCACACAACCGTGACAGTGATGGGGTGTGTCACAGGTACGATCTGATGGGGGAGCTTCACCACACAGATAGGGAGACAGAGGCTCAGGGAGGAAATGACCAGGCAAAAGTCACAGGCTGCATGTGAGCTCCCACACCAGAGCAGCTGTCCTGGGCTCTGTGTTCTGGGAGGGGTAGGACCGGGATTGTGCCCGGATGGGAATGTCATGCAGAGCCAGAGCGAGCAGACTTGGGGTATGGCACCAAGCCTCAGGACGCAGAGTAGGGGTTTGGCCAGCACCAGCCAGGATCAGGCTGACTGTCTGCATTCCTCCTTCTTGCCTGCGGGCTCTGCAGGGCACCACCCACTCTCGACCCTCAAATCCTCCCTGCCTCTGCTCAGGGCTCTGTCAGGGGTCCTGATACCAAAGAAACCGAGATCTTCCCATGTTCTAAAGACCATGCCGTGGGTGGGGGCAGTGCTTGGAGCCAGGGGCTTCAGTGCAGGGGGCACCAGAAAGATTTCCTCTCTCATTACCTGCACCTGCCCCTAGGAAACCACTCTACCTGCACAGACCCCACGGACCACGCAAGCTCCGTCTTAATGCAGACGCTGGCAGTTCCTGCATGGCAGGGTAGCAGCAGCGCGCCACACTCCTCGGCGCCCCACACTCCTCGGCACGCCACACTCCTCGGCACGCCACACTCCTCAACGTGCCACACTCCTCAACGTGCCACACTCCTTGGCTGCATTATCTTTGTTTGTGTGTAGAACCTCAGCAATAAAATGGACTTTCAACACTTTTCAGAGTCTTACGACTTACCACACACATACAGCTACTATGACATGAGAAAGAAGCAAAACGATGGGTGCCTTCGGGAAAGGGGGCCGCTCCATGTGTGGCAGAGCTGTCTTGCTAGGGCCATAATCCATGTGCTATTTCTGATGAAGACTGAAGAAGCACCCATCTCATGCAAGAGCACTTCTAATTTCTACCTGTGACTTGCCGGCAGTGTCAGAGGGAGGCACGCTCATTCATTCAGACAACACGCCTACTCTAGGTCAAGCCACAGGCTGGGGGCAGAGGAGCACAGAGGTCACCGCAGTGGGATGGGGGCTGGAAGGTCCTGGCTGGGCCTGACATGGGGGTCTGAGTCCAGGGCCAGCAGACACCATGCCCTACTAACTGGAGCTGGACAAGGGCCAGAGCCAGGGGCCTCAGAAGAGGGTCTGCTCGGCCTGGGTGGGCGTGGGAGGCCCCAGTCAGGTCCACTTCCTTCAGAACAAATGCCTCCCTTCTTTCCACCTGGCTTCAGCCCTAACCTGCTGCCAAACACCCCTTCCTCTCTCTCTCCTTGACCACAGAGCCCTCACAGTTACTTCAGGCAAGGTGTCCTGGGCAACGCACCCTCAAGAATCCCATTTTCCTTCCTGCTAAGCAAACAGAAAGGTGAAGTGCACTGCAGGCACTGCGTCCACATCAGCAAATGTTTTTCAAATAATATCTTTGTTTCAGGAAAAAGCTCTGATGGAGATGAATGTTTTGTTAGCAGCCAGAAGGTTCATTTCTGACGAAACCCTTGTTTTCCTAGCAGATCTTCCCACGTTAGAGCTGTTTCCCCTAGTTGTTCTGGCAAGGGTAGATGTTTTCGGTGAGGCTGTTAAGTGGGCTAACCGTTTTAATAATATTTTCACCTGTGACTTTGGGCGGGAATGCTGAGCCTGGCCCAAATGCTTAAGGAGCCTTTTGAGTTCTGTTCGGATGGTGCCAATGTGAGTGTCCCATACCTGAAGTGGACAGGCCTCCTCCAGCTCAGGCCAACCCTGAGTGCCGTTCTGCCCTACCCACTTCGTACTTCCAGCAGTCAGTCCCGCTCCTCTGTCCAAGTCCTGGTTCAGAGGGACTTTCAGCGGGTAGCATCGACAGCATGGCTGCTCCTCCCACCACGGTCAGGTCACCCAGTGCTGCCACCGAGGCGGGGAGGCCTTCCTGAGCAGGTGGTGGAAACACAGTGGGCACTGTGGATGGTGTTGGGAGTTGTGGGGTGGGAGGTGCCCTGGAGGGCATGTGGTGGAGGAGGCCCTGTGGGTGGAGGCGGCGACGGATGATGATAGCCATGCAGAGGATGTGGATGGTGACGACGGGAAGCTGGGGACCATGGGGATGGTGGTGGTGGAGGGAGTGCTGCTGCTGGTGGGGATGAAGGAGGTGGTGCTGATGGTGGAGTTGGCAGTACAGGTGGTGTTACTCTGGGCAGCACAGATGGCAGAGGCGATGTGGCTGGCAGTGGTTTGAGACTGGAGGTGGGCGAGGGTGTGGGAGGGCTGATGGTGGAGGTGGCAGTGGTGATGGAGCCGGAGGGGACTCTACTAGAGGCTGGCCCAGCAGTTTTCTAGATATGATCTGGGATGTTTCAGGAAACCACCAAGTTCCAGTGCACGGTGGCCTACTCAGGGCAAGTGCTCCATGCAGTTACCAGGTGCATTTCATCCCCTGGGCGGCCATAAGGGCTTGGCCTAGGGTCACACTCTGGGAGCCATGGAGACAGAACTGGCACTCGGGCCTGTTCCTTCAGCTGAGCTGAGACTGCGGTCATGAGTCCCTGGCCCCAGGAGTCCCACTGGGAGTCCTGTTTGGAGGGTCTGAGCCTGAGCGGCCAGACCCCAGACTGCGGAGAGGAGGGGAGAGAGGGGCAAGTCTGTTGCTAGCCCGCTTAGGAGGGTCTGCGGAGAAGCAGGCCCTGCCCTCAGCGCCTGGGCAAGGGGTCCAGTCTCCTGGCCCTGGGCCGCACTGGCGTCCACGGGGGGCGGGGCTGAAATGGCCCAAGGAGGGGCTGCAACCTTCGCAGGCCAGGAGCCCCACTTGGGAAACTGAGGCCCGGGAAGCCCGTGCCCACGGCCACATGGCCATGTGTGAAAACCAGGGCAGTACCAGGGCCCCCCGCTCTCCCCTGGGGATCTGGCGCCGGGAGACGCGCTCGGCAGGTCTGGCAGGGGCTGGGGCGCCGCGCTCCACTCCCCCCGCCTCGGTGCCCGGCGGCTGCCGCCCTCGCCCCGCCCGCGCCTCTCCTGCGGGCCGCTGTCCGGCCTTGGCCGCCGAGGGAGGAAGCGCTGTCCTCATTCCACCTCGGGCCGCCCGGTGCCAAGTGGCTGGCGGCGGCGGCGGGAGTCCGGGCCCGGCGGGCAGCGGCCGGGGCGCAGCGCCCTCCCCTCCCGGGCGCCCCGCGAGCCCGGGGTTACTCACGTAGAGTCCGGAGTGCTCGGCGCCGAAGAACGGAAAGGGCACCGAGAGCGGCCGCAGCCCCGAGCCGCCGTCGTCCTGCTTGGGGGTGACGGCGTCGCCGCGCTCGGCGCCGAACGGGTAGAAGTCGGCGAGAGCCACCGCGCCGCGCACCCCGCGCGCCCCGAGCCCCAGGGCCGCGGCCACCAGCAGCCGCCAGGCGACGCCGAGCTGCATCGCGGGGTGTGCGGGCGGGACGGGGCGCGGGCGGAGCAGGGCGCTGGGGGACGAGGCTGCGCGCGGGGGTGGCCGGGCGGGGTGCGGGGAGCGCTGGCGCGCCCACTGGCCGCACCGTCGGGGGCTCCGCGTCCCGCGCCCGTTCAGCCGGGCCGCGCTCTCTCCGCAGCTCCGCGGAGGAAAGCGCCGGGCGGGACCGCGTTCGGGGCCAGCCCCGCCCCTGGGGCCACGGTTTAAATATCCAGCCCGGCGGTCACTCGGGGGGCGGGGCCATGCAAATCGGGCGTCTCTTAAAGCGCCAGGCCCCGTGGGAGGGCGCGGGCGCGCGGGGAGCTCCGTCCCCTGGCCCGGGAAACAGGCAAGTCGAGGGCCCTGCGGGCGCGCGCCCCGTGGTGTGGCCACGCTCCTTCCCGGGTCCCGACCCTGGTGGAGGCGCCTGGACCCTCAGAGCCGTCCTGGGGCAGACCTGAGTCCCTAAGGCCTGAGACGCTGGGCCCGCCCTGAAGGCGTGTCATCATGCGGGGGGCGGGAGGGGCACCCTGGCCGGGCAGTGCCTGGATGAACCTTTCTTAGAGTGGCCAGAGGCCCGTTCCATGCTGCCCCCTTCCCAGCCCTGAGCCTGGGAACGCCAGGCTTCCAGCCACAGGGGCAGGCTACCCGCGGAGCCCACTCCCTGCCTGGGCTTGTGTGAGGAAGAGCCGGGACAGGAGACTTGGAGGCATGGAACAAAGTGTTTGCATCTGCGCGGCCACATCAGGAGAAATTCCTGGGAGGTTCAGGACCTCGGGGGCGACCCCTGGGTAAAGCAAACCCTCCGTGGGGAAGACTGACCCACTCAGGCCCTGGGGGCAAGCGGGCCCATGCCGCTGGCCTTGGCAGGCTGGGGCAGGACCCTGAGTCCCAGGATTTGAATTCAGGGTCCACACCCTGTGGCCTGCCAGCCCTCCCCCCTGCCTCTGGGGCTGCTGGCCTGGGCAATGCTCTGTGCTTGTCTGTCCTTCCTCAGGGGCCCAGCCGGGACCACCTCTGTGTCCCCAGGCTCATGGCAGGGTCTGATTCCTGGAACCCACCCGGCCCACCCTCGTCTCGTCTCTTAGTGTTGGGTGATGTTGGCTGCGTGCCACACTGGGGCCCCCAAAGATAAGGGTGCACCCCTCAAACACAAGCAGAAAAGGCCGGGCTGATGGTAGCTGCATCCACCACTGAGGTGCTGCGTGGTGCTTTGTCTTCGCGTTTGTATCTTCTGAAATGTCTCAGGTGAGCATGTGTTGTTTTTCAGCGAGAGCCGGCGCAGTCAATGTTATTTTTAAGAAGCAGCGGAGGGTTCTCTGGGTGTGACTGGGTGTTGCTGGTTCTCACAGATCCTGCACTTGGTGTTTTCACTTAAAGGTTCACGACCCTTTAGATTTGGTGTCAGGGCCAGGTGCAGAATGTTTAAGGAGGGGCTGACCCTGCACTGGCACGCCCCTGCGAGTGAGCGCCTCCTGAAAGCTTGCCCCTGGCACCTTTCCCACCCTGCATGGGGTGGCGATTCTGTTTGCAGAGAGGTAAACTGAACCTGGGAGAGGACGGGCGCTGTCCCACAGTTAGCCCTTAGGTCACGGTCCCAGCTTTCAGAGCTCCAGGACAGCAGCACAGCCATGGTTCCAGGGCCAGGAAGGTCAAGGCCTCCTGTCTTTGGAGGAAGGAATCAGAGAGGGGCTTGTAGAATCCCTACTTGAGGCCGGCTCTCGGTGAGAACCTGGCGAGGAGAGACACGTCTCCACACACATGGACACACGTCCACGCACACATGCATACTTATTCGCATGCACGGAGGCAGCATACGCACACACACGGGCCCTCAGGAACATGCTTTAACCCCTTCCTCAGCCCAGCCCTGGCCTCCCTGGGCAGGGAGGGCTGCTCCCACTTCTTGCTGGCACAGGCTGTGGGGTCAGGACAAGGCCCCACGTAGCAGCCTCGGGAACAGAGCTGCCAGGCGTCACCGTGGCGGGAATCAGGGAGAACGCTTTTCTATTTGTCTTTTTTCTAGAAAGACCTGGCAGCCCTCTATCCTCTTTTCAGTGCATTTGGGGCCTGGCTGGAAGGCCCTTCCCATGAGTTTGCGAAGGTGGGGGGCGGCAGTGCCAACCCCAGGGCAGGATTTCTCCCCTGAAGAAGCGTCATCATGAGGGCTTGAGGCTTTGACCCCCCCTAGGGCTGGCCCACCTCCTGCCCTGTCCCTGCTACCATCCACTTCCCACCACATGCTCCTGCTCTGCTCTCAGAGCCCAGCCAGGGTGCCGCCTCCAAGCTGGCTGCTCAGGCCACAGGCGCTCTTCTCACCACTGCTGACCTTCTCTTGAGCACATAAGACAGGGGCCTGGGTAACGACCCATTTCTGGGCTGGGTTTGGGTCAACTTGGGGGCAGGGCTGCCCAGGGCCCAGGGCATCTTGGGGCACACAGTGGCACTCAGTGACTGCACCGAGTGGAGGCCTGTTTCTCCAGGCGGGTGGGCTGGTGGGCCTCGCAGGGGTCTGCAGAGCAGCGTTTGGAAACGCTCAGGCTCGTCCTTGTCCCAGAGAGTCAGAGCTCGTGGGCCTGGGGAGCAGCTGGCCGTGGGCCAGACCCTGGTCATGGCCCAGAGAGGCCACTCTTCCTTGGGCCCGTACCCTGCTGACCAGCCTTGGCCTGTGCCCTGTGCAGATTTCCAGCCGGGCCCGGGGATCTGGGGGTTAACACAAAGCCCCATTGCTGCTGGGCATTACATTTCATTAAACACACACACACACACACATGCACACAACTCTGCAGGCAAAAAAGAGAAAAAAATGTTTTTTTCAGGTGCTAAAAATATGATCAGGAAATACTTTCCAGCAATGTGCTGTTTTAGGCTCCCCTCTGGACTCAAGGGCGCCTTTGTCTCTGCCACAGAAAATCCACATTTATCAAAACCAAAATTGTTTTATCAAGCAGGCTCATGTTCCGTGGCCAGGAAACCCGAGGCTCCCCAACCGGCCTGTGACATTTTAATTTAGGGCCTGAGTGTGTGTGCAGCTTCGATGGGGTGCCCTGGGAGCTGCCCTCAGGATGCCCCAAGGCTCGGGGCTCCACGCAGGCGAAGGTGGGGGGTGCCCTCCCCAACCTGCACCTGGTCGGCTGGGCCTGTTTGTCTGGTCCTCACAGGGTAGGGGTGGGAGATCCCAGGGGGCTCAGGCCTGGGCTGCCAGGGGCAGGAGCTGGCTGGCTGTAGCCCACCCTAACGTTTTCTCCTTCTCTCCCAGAAGTGGCAGGTGGAGTGCAGGTCCCCTGCCCCAGAAGCCCCGATACCAAGTAAACCTCCACATGCTCTGGAATGAGGCCAGGAGGTCACAGAGGCCAAGGGCCGCTCCACCTGCTCACCTGGTCACTGTCCAGGTTGGGGTCTTGGTGCAGTTGGTCCCCTGAGGGAGAGTGGGGGCCGCGCAGCCGGCCCTGCACCTCCTCTTCTCATGCACACGGAGCCGCGCACACGTTGACTACCATGACGGGACTTCTGTGGTTGATCTTAGGGAAACGACGGGACTGGGGCTCAACACTTCCTTCCCAGGATGTTCACTGCTGCGTGGGCTCAGGCATCGGCTCTCCCTGTCCTGGAGGTGATGAGACCCTGCCTCCCGTTGGGAGCCTTGTCCATCTCCCGAGTGCCCAAGACAGGACAGAGCCCTGTGGGCTCCAGGACGGCGGGGACAGCCAGCAGTGGAGGGGCACTCAGGCCCGGGGTCCTCCGATGCCCCAGAGTTTCTGCAGCAACAAAATCATGCTCTGAGGCGTTTTTAGTGGTTCTGGAAAACTCTAATGGTATCGTGTCAAGCAAAAGTTTTAAAAAATAGTACTCTGAGTAGCATCCATGCTATAGCCTCAACCGTCCTAAGCACACGTGTGCTAGCAAAAGGGAGAGCTGAGTGTCACCTCAGGGGCTCTGCAGGTCACAAATCATGGTGGTGGTGACATTCTTCTTTCTATGTTTCCCTGCTAACATTTTTTTGCAATTAATTTGAAAAGTATGAATGTTTTGGAAGCCCAGATAAACAATGCTCTTGGTTCCAGCTGGCCCACTTCCTGCCCCGGCTTCAGCCAACCAAAGCTTGTGCTTCCCTCAACCTGGGGTGCTTCAGAGGGCTGGTCTGCCATTGGGTGCTGCCGTCTGTGTTCAACGTGGCCCCTCCTCCAGTGCCCCCTCCCCAGGGGGCCTTCCTCTCCCATTTGTCCCTTCCGTGTGTTCATCTGCATCCCCATCCTTGGATGCCTGCAAAGAGTGCTGCCCCCTGACCCAGGCACCTGAGGTCCTGTCAGAGCATCAGAGGTTCCTGGCCAGAGGCTGGATAGGACCCACCAACACCCCCTGCATGCCCCACATTCCTCAGCAAGCCTCAAGGGTGGCAGGAATCCGAAGGGATTTTGTGTTCTGTCTCAGACAGAAGCTGGGCCCCTGCCTGCATCCCTGCCTTGTGCGGGGGAGGGTCTCCTGGCTTTCAGAAACCCTGGGCACATGTATCCCCTCTGCCCACCGGAGAGGGCAGGCAGAGGAAGAGCCAGACTGTGGAGGCCTCCGAGGCCACAAGTGTTATGTGTGGCTCCAGCTCCATGAGGTGGTTCTGGGGGTCCATCCCCTGCAGGGACAGGCCTGAGGGCCACCTCTGAGTTTCCACCGACACCCAGACTTACTGTGGGTTCTAGAGGCAGACCCTGAGAGTTGCCCTCCCCTTGGGAGCACCACGGATCTGCGCCGCCTCCACCAGGCTGGCCTCAGGGGCTGCTCCCTCGAACACCCTGGCCCCGCTGGACCATGGCCGAGGCTGCTCTACAGGCTGGGGATGGCAGCAGGGAGATGGACACAGCACTCGCAGAGCCGTGGCTGCTGCTGGTGATAGTCCCTCCACCGTTGGCTGAGTCCTTCTGGCCTCAGCTTGGGTGATCCTTCACGGAGGACACACCATGGCCCTCTCGGGCTGGGATCACCCCACTTTATAGACGGGGAAACCAAAGCCTAAAGAATCTGTCCAGGGTTGCACAGCTGGTGGGGGCACAGCTGGGACCCCCGTCCAGGCAGGCCTGGGCTGGAGGCTGGCTGCAGGCCACGCGTGGTGTTTTCCCCTCAACTCTGCAGAAGGCGTGGGAAGGGGTCCAGCCCCCTCTTCCCTTGGCCTTGCCTTCACGAAGGGGCAGGGGGACCCCAGCCTCTGGGGCATGTCCTCTGGTTAACGTGGGTTCTGCCTGCCCCTCACTGGGCAGATGGGCCTGGGGTGAGGCCAGTGGAGAGGGAGCCTTGACCTGGGCTGTCAGGTCCCTGGGCCTGACCCCCTTCTGTCGACCTGGTGCAGACTTGTCCCAAAGCAAGGCTTCCTCCTTATCTGCAAACCAGGTGCTCAAAGGGCTGCTGTGAGAACAGAGGGAGAGCTCTCCAAACCCCAGCACGGTTCTCAGTCATCATGACACCCACACACACAGGCCCATGCACGACCGCTGGGCATGTTTAAGAACATCCCAATGTATTTCCACTAGAAAAATCCTCTTTTCCTAAATACATGCCTTTAGGTTGAACAAGTTAAAATAGCATCTCCTATGCCGATTTAACTATTTGTTAAAATTCAAAATTCTGAGGCCCCCACGTGCATTTCAAATATTCACCATGAGCAGCCAGGGCGGGGAGGGTCCTGAAACTGCCGGAGAGCGAGCTGTCTAAATAGGGCTGCGGAGTGGGAGTCCCCCTCTATGAGGAGACTGTGGATGGGGAGGGAAGGCAGGGAAGGGACATACCTACTAAGTGCCAGGCCCTAGCACCACACGCTGCCTCTCAGTGACCCTCTCCACCTGCCATCTGGCAGAGCGCCCTCCAGCAGTGGGGCAGGCCTGCCTGCAGTCCTCCGCCCTTGACTGGACATGGCAGGGAGTGCCTATTAGGGCACCTGTGCCACCACTGACTCCTCCTTTGCCCAAAGTAACCTCTGCTCATGGGTCACCAAGCTCTTCCCCTCAGAGCCCAGGCTGAACCTCAGAATCCTTCTCAACACAGCCCCCAACAATCAGGCAGAGGTGCAGCAGGAAGCAGCCTATTTGACCACCTCTCTTTAGCTATTGATTTTGCACAATTTACAGCAGATGGTAACTCCATTACTAAGTCCACCAGAAAACCAGGTGTGCCAGGACAGACTATTTTAAGTCCCAGAGTGATCTTGAAATAGACACTGTTGCACATTGAGCTGCGGCTCACAGTAACTGTGATGGGGTGGGGGCCGGGAGCCTCTGGCCAGAGCCCTTGCTGCTGGGGCGGGAGGCCCCTGGGGTACATGCAGGGATTCACTGGGCTGGCTGGTGCCCCACAGACATCACAAATGACCACCTATAAAGCATGCGGCCCTTTGGAGAGGAGAACAAGTCACTCTGAGCAATGGTCATGGAGACGAAGCGCAGATGGACACAGGTGGCCCATGCCACAGGCCCAAGATGGCTGCCTGTGTCTCCATAGCAACCCGGCCGGAGTCCCGCAGGACCGCTCCCAGCGTTTCCAGGCCGGGAACATGGGAGGCTCTGTAACAGCTTTAAGTGTTACACTCCCCTGCTTCTGGCGGCCAGTGAGTCACGGGGACTTGAATCTGAGTCACTTCCAGCCACCTGCCACCGTGACGGCCGCAGTTCCTGGATGCGGAGGCTCGCAGCCGCTGGGCGTGGGGATGTGGTGGCTGGCCTTACAGGACATTATGTTTTTGGCTCCACTTGGTGGAAATGTTTTCCACGTGTTTTCCCGTGTTTACAGAGCTGAGGGCACGGAATGAAGCCGGGGAAGCCAGCCTGACAGGGCCTGGCCCCGGGGGTCTGGCCAGACCAGCTCCTTCAAAGTGGAAATGGAGTGCCAGGCGGGGGCAGGCTGTGAGGATGCCCAAGCCCCTGCTCTCTGCCAGAGGAAAAGGGGCTGTCAGAGATGAACGACCTGCAGTGTGGTCCAGCACCAGCTGCAGGCCGAGTCCCCAGGGGCCGGAGGAGCTCTGTGGTCAGTGGGCTCAGAGTGTGCCACTGCCTGGGGACCCTGAGGAGTGAGTGGTGGCTACCTGCACCCTGTGCTTTCTGCTGGCATCGTGCCCACCCCATTTGAGCTTTGTCTCTCTTGTGCAGAGCACACGGCATTGGTTTTCCCAACAGTGGTTCCCCCAGCAGCCCAGGGCCTCCAGCACCTTCCCCAGGGCCCCCTGCAGGCCAGTCAGGGCTGAAGGCGGCTAGGCTGCTGGGTGGTGTGCAGCAGGCCTCACTGTCCTGCCTGGAAGGCCTGGTCGAGGTGGGCCTGTTGCCGCCGCTGCACTTCCTGGTCCAGTTGCTCCTTCAGGCCGGCCACCTGGGGACAGAACGGTGGCTTAGGTCAGGTGGGCAGGCTGCTTGGCCAGGGCCCCAGGGCACAGAGGCATGGAGGGCTCTGTGACAGGAAGGGCTGGAGGCCACAGTCCACAGCTCCCGAGGACAGGTGGCATGCATGGGACAGAAACATCAAGCAGACGTCAGACCGACTCCCTTGCTGCCAGAGGGATGCGCAGTTCTGCCTCTCACCACGGATGCCCACTCTGCCCACCTGTGGACGCCTCAGGATTATGGCCACTGCGCACCCTGGGTGGATGGGCCTGCTTCTATTCAGGCCATGAAAGCGCTGAGAATGAGGCCAGGTGCAGTGGCTCACGCCTGTAATCCCAGCACTCTGGGTGGCCGAGGCGGGCCTTGGGCCTCAGGATCACCTGAGGTCAGGAGTTCAAGACCAGCCTGGCCAACATGGTGAAACCCCGTCTCTACTAAAAATACAAAAAATTAGCCAGGCGTGGTGGTGGGCGCTTGCAATCCCAGATACTCTGGAGGCTGAGGCAGGAGAATCGCTTGAACCTAGCAGGTGGAGGTTGCAGTGAGTCGAGATCGTGCCACTGCACACCAGCCCAGGCAACAGAGTGAGACTCCATCTCAAAAAAAAAAAAAAAAAAAAAAAAAGGCACTCAGAATGATAAGGAAATAAATAAATGTCCTTTTGCTAATAAATTTAGCAAAAGTGCTTTGGTGGTCGGGGGCCCTAACTTGGGGATGACACTGGGCAGTCAGGTCACCTCCTGGGCCTCAGTTTCCTCATCTGTAAAATGAACAGACAGCTCTAAGGTCCTGACAGCTCTGAGCTCCAAAGCTCCGTGGTTCAGCCCAGCAAGTCTGTCACGTGCACCTATGCATGTGTGGGTGTGCAGTGCACAACGCCTCACTGTGCCCACCTCATTCCCACATGTGCCACGCGTACCATTGTTTTCCCTTTGTGACTCTGAAGGACAGGTGCAGGGGCTGCCTCTGCTACAACCGTGTGTGCCGGGTGCTGTCTAAGCACCTCACACATAGCGACAGCTCAGTCTCCCAGTGACCCCTCACAGGAGCTGTCCTCCCTACCCCACTTTAGAGACAGGGCAATGGAGGCTCAGAGAGGGCGGTGGCCTGCCCCAGAATCCACGCTCCACCTCCCAGTGACCTCACTGGGATATGAGATAAACCTCGTGCCCTCGAGAGCAAAGTGCAGGCAGTGCCTGGAGCGGGTCTGGAGCCCACTGGGTGGCAGTGGAGAGCCCCTGTTGCTAGAAGACTTCAAGAAGTCACCCCTACTGGGTGCTGCTGCGGGGATGCCAGTCCTCCCTCCCTCCCTCTGCCCTCACCCAGGGGGTTGGGGTCCCGACCTTACCTGCTCTTCCAGCATCTTCACCCGCTGCTGGTGGGTCCATTCTTGGGACTCCAGGGCCTGCGTGGCCTGCGATGGGGCCCCGTGCAGATGCTCTGCCTCTGTGGCCAGGTCCCGCCGGTGCTGGGCCGCCAGGTCCCGGAGCTGCTGGGTGTGGGCCTGCTCCATCTCCGCCATCTGGGCCTGGAGTGAGAACTTGGGCGTCTCACTGCTGTCTCACCGAGGGCCACACAGAATCCCAGGGCAGGAGTGCCACAGGGTGTTCCACCTGCCCTTGTGGGCCCCACTGTCCT
>NC_045444.1:126955990-126990394 GCF_002776525.5 Piliocolobus tephrosceles | reverse complement strand
CTGTCCTCTGCCGGTATTGAACCTGGCTAGGACTGCCCAGCAGACCTGGGGTTGGGTGCACGTGTTCAGCCCACAGTCCTTGGTTTGGCTTTGGCTGGGCTGGAGACTAAGCCACAGCCTCCAGGGTGGGCCTCAAATCTGTTTTAATGGCATCCCAGGTTCGCTTTGTCTGGGCTGGGTGTCTGGAGGGCATCAAAGTTTGATTCTTGCCCATCCTGCCCCCATCCCCTGCTGGTCTCTGAGGATGGGGGTGTGTCCAGTGTGGACAGGGAGAATGAAGCCTCTGAGGCCCCTTCTGTGGGTGTCAGGCCCCTGGGCCTCAGGGGATTCCCCCGCCCCAGCACAAGCAGGCAGCAGCCGCTGGCCCTGTCCCGCAGGTCTCTCTGACCTCCTTCGTCTGACCCCTGTGCTGCTTTACAGAGCCCGGGCCTGGCTCCCACGGGGACTTCAATGTCTCAGGAGGGGCAGGAGCCTTGGGTCCTGGTTCCAGCTCTGCCTGGGGCCTTGGTCTGAGTCTGTATCCGTCACATTCACCAGCTGGTCCAGCCACCCTCCCCATGTGTGCACATGAGAGATGGAGGTACACCAGCCACCCCTCTGAACTGACACCCTCCTGGATCCCACCCTGGGTCTGTTCCCAAGTCTGGGGTACGTAGAGCTCTGCTGGCCCCGTTGACCTGCAGCTGCTGCTTTTGCCTCAGGACTCCGTCCACCTCCTTGTGCAGGCTGTTCAGAGACCGGTCCAGCTGCTCCTTCTCAGCCCCCAGCCTCACCACATCCTCCTCCCTCTTCAGTGTCTCTTGCTCCGTCTGCAGAGAGCCCAGGAGGCAGAACCTGTGGCCTCGTGGCAGGAAGTGAGGTCAGGCCAGCCCTCCTCTGGGAGCACAGGGATGCCTCTGGGAAGGACTCGGAATTCCCCTAAGAGCTGGCAGGGTCAGGAAGGGCACTGCCCTGGGCCAGGAACCCCGGCCTCACCCAGGTCTATCTGACATCCGCAGCCAGAGTGACAGCTTAAGGAGGAGCATGGGGCCAAGTCCCCATCCAGCTACAGAGCAGCAGATGTCCCCATCAACATCCTCAATGGGGGACTCTCTACATCTCTTAAGGTGACATCCCAGGAGCTACCCCGCAAACGTCTTCTCAGTGTTCCTCCAAGCCTCATGAGCCGTGATCCCCTGCACTCTCTGGCACTTGCCTTCTGCTGCTGGCAGTCAGGATCTGCTGAGCTCATACAGGCACAGGCCCTGAGAGCCAGGCATACTTGCTGTCTCAGTCCCAACAAGCCTGTGGCATTGGCATCACCATCCCCACCGTCCGTCCTCCTTATAGGCTGCAGGCTGCCCCAGTGAGCCCCCTCCTTAGTCACCCACTCCCCACCCCATCGGTACAGGTCAGGAGGGATAAGCTGCAGATTAAATATCAGGGAAGGCTTCCCAGGAAACAGACATTTTCTGTGGGAAAGTCGGCAGGGACCTTTTGTGGAGGAAAGGATTGAATCTAAGAGTTCTCTCTTACAGAGAGCAGCACTGGGCAAGGAACACCGTCCACCAGCCCCAGACAGCCTGCTTCCAGCGCCCCCAGGTGGCCTGGGGCATGCCTCATGGGTGGTTGGTGTGGATGGGATCCCATGATGTCAGAGGCTTATTGGGCCAGGCAGGCGCTAAGGCAGGCTTGGAACCCATTGCCCTGCTCTCCAAACCAGGCTGCCTCTAGGCTCTGCTGTGCCCAGCCCCAAGAGTCCTGCCTGCTGGGGCTGTGTCCACAGGGGCGACAGTCTTGGGCTGGAATGCCAGGTCAGTCCTCTGTCGGCCCCACTGCCCTCTCTTGGGTGCTAGGCCTGGCCCAGGATTGGGCAGCAGACCTGGGGCTCAGTGCACACACTCGGCATACCACAGACCTGCCCTCTTGGCTTCAGGGCTGGAGCAGGCCTGGTTTCGGGCCCTGAGATAGAGGGGATAATTTGCGTGGGTAAAGTTAGTTACAGGGTCAGTGGTTGGAACTTTACAAAGAATAAGGGTTCCTTTCTTCTTCAGGACTGAGAAAAACAGAGTCCCCCTGCACTGAAAAAGGAAGTCCTGTTTCTTTAAAAATCCAGTTACACTCCTGGAAGTGCATGTTATAAAGAGAAGAGAAAAGTGAAATCCAAAATAAATAAACGGCCACATCCGGGTTTCCCCTCCTGAGACACCAATAAAGGGTTTATGGGTTTGTGGGCCCCTCACAGCTGACCTCCTGGAACTCATTAGCTGTTCCTTCCCTCCCCCTCCTCGGGCTCCAAGGACTCACGGCGGGCACTGTGCCCACAGCTGGCTCTGTGTCCCCGGGCAGTGCTGTCGCAACCAGGGCTGATGCAAGCCCCCTGCTCCTCCACCCCCAGCAGGGTCCACGGGAGGCCCCAACACCCTGGTTCCACGGCCCAGGGCTGGGCCCCCTTCAGGAACAGCAGCAGGGACTGGTGACTGGACCCCACTGGCTGGCCCAACTCTGGAGGGCAGGTGCTCCTTTGTGGACAAGATGGCTGGTGGCTTTCGTGACTGCCCTCGCCTGCTGGCCCCTGTCCCCTGGGCAGGCTGGGCTGCAGGGCCTTGTGCAGGTGGCAGTGAGGTCTTGGGAAGTGCCACCCTGCTCTGGGGTTCACCCCTGAGGCCTCAGCACCTGCCTTCCCCACTTCATAGATGGGGGCACTGACCCTTCAGGGGCCAGCTCAGCAGATGCCATCCTCCCCTCCCCCATCCCAAGTGCCCATCTTCCTTCCGGCTGCCTCCTCTGGAGCCCCATCCCACTCTGGGGCCTCCTGCCTACTCCCAGAGGGGGGCTGTGAGGGCCTACAGCTGTGCAGCCCCGCTCTGCAGGGCCAGCCTGGGTGGCCATGTGGGCACCTTCCCTGTTCCTGCAGGGCCTTGGCAGCACCCAGCAGAGGGATAAGGGGCTGTCCCCCAGGCTCCACAATGGAAGGCCAAAGACACCCGCCCTTCCCGCCCCTCCCCCTGTGCCATCTGGCCTGGGATGGCAAACAAACTTCTCAAGGAGAACAAGCTCGGCCCGCTGGGTGCTGGAGGTAAGAGCTTGTGCACGGGTTGTGGTGCCACCAACACCGGCTTGGCTTTCCAGGTCTGTCCCTCCAGCGGGGTGACCCACAGGTTCTCCCATGGCTCTCCCTGACCTTGGCGGCCACTCTGTGGCTGTGTGGGCAAGGGTGGCAGGAGAGTAGCTGGGAGGGGGTGGGTGCGGGGCTCTGGGGTCAAGGGGCCATGAGGAGACCTGGGTAGTGGGCAACAGGGTCCAGGGATGCCAAGCTGGAGGCAGCCCCTCCAAAACCGTCTGGTCCAGAGGGAGGTGGGCACAGCTTCTGCAGGGACTCTGGCCTCAGGCCACCAGCACTACCCTACCCTGCACCTTGGACCCACAGGGTGGGTGGGAGCTGTGCCCATGTGCCCATGTGATGCACCAGCCTCTCCAGTCAGCCCCGTTTGTAAGCCAAACAGTCCCTGTGCAGGACCCTGATGGTGCCCTGGAGTCATTTAAACAACCCATGCTGTAGAAAGGGCAGTGTCCAGCCCTGCAGCCCTGGCCAGCCACCACATCCCCATCAGGGAGGAGTCCAACGGTGCAGACAGCTCGAGGGGCTGGTGTCAAGGAGAGGAGGATGAACAGAAAGAGGGATCGGTGTGAGGCCACCCTGTGGGCTGGGACCATGTGCCCACTCTGCCCTCACTTGCCAGGTGGGGGCCCCTGCATGCACCCAGCCCCTGCTGTCGGGGGCAGCGAGACTCCCAGGGTGCATGCCTGGGTGTGGGTGGAGTGAGTGCCTGGGAGTGGGTGGAGTGCTCACAGAGGACAAGAGAGCCGGCTCTCAGGTGATGGGGAGGGGGTGCTGTACACAGCAGGTGCCTCCTTGGTGGGCCCAAAGAGTGATGGCTGGGGTGTGGGCTCTGAGAAGCTCTGCCTGCTTCCTGGAATGCCATTTCCTCTTTCTGGGGCTGTTTCCCTATCAGTCAACCCGGCGGCTGTGCACCCCTCATCTCCCCGCGAATGGCTCTGCTACCTCAGGTTTCATGCGTGGGAGCTGGGTCCACGTGTGGCTCGGGGGCCGAGCTCAGTGGTCAGGATCACTGGATCACGCACCCACCAGCAGGGTGCCTCCACCCGGCCTCACCTCTGCAGCCCACCTCTGGACACGGTGGTCTGCATTTGTCTGACCTTTTGGTTCCGAAACCCTGTCTTGCACGCGGGAGGCCAGGGGATGACAGGACGGGGTGAAGACCATCACTTCACCCCTTGACTACTGAGCTCTTCCTGGTCTCTCACCCTGTCTGCCCAGGCCCTACCAGGAGCTCAGTCCCTGCGAGCTTTGAGAGGGGAGGTTGTGGGGCACCTGCCCAGGCTGGCCCACCTGTTGCTCCAGCCACACCCCAGGGGAGGGGCGATCTCCACCATAAGCAGGGACCTCTGGGGCTCTGGGGAGCGCGGTGTGTCAGGTCACTCGGTTTCCAGCAAAGCTGGGCTCAGACACTGGAGACAAAGCCAGGGTTGTGCCCCCGACCCAAGGTGTCTGCCCAGGGAGAGTCAAAGCAGGGCGCACAGGACACCACTGGTAGGTCTGTGGCCACCTGCGGGCGTCCGGACCCTGAGCTTAGTGCCACCCGGCCAGCAGGTGAGGACACAGAAGCCTGCGTGGACCAGAGCCTTGCCCAGCCGCGCCCGTGCGGATCCCGGCCGCGAGCTCCTCCCGCCTCTCTAAGGACCACCGCTGCCGCCTACCTGTGCGAGCTGAGCGCGCAGCGCCGCGAGCTCCCCCTGCAGACGCGACCGCTCGGTGCGCAGTGCCGCCGTCTGCTCCTGCAGGACGCGCCTCTCTGCCTGCGCCTCGGCCGCCTCCTGCCCCCCGCTGAGCTGCTGTGGCCGCCAGAGCACCTGGGCCGGAGATGCTGGGCGTGGGCCAGGGATTGGGAGGGCCCGAGTTTCTGAGAGCAGGGTCGTTCCATCTAAGGCTGGCTCTGGCCTCAGCTTATTTTCTCCTAAACGGCATGTCCACAGCTGACTCCTCTGTTGTAGGGGTGCTTACTGATGGCAAGAAATCCAGCCCCTGACTCTCTGTGGGCCCCTCCAGCCTCAGTTTCCCCATCTGCCAGCGGGGGACTGGATGGGGCCTAGGTCTCTGCAGGCCTGCTCACCGCCTCCTGGTGACAGCGTACCCTGCCCTCCTGGGCACCCTCACCTGTCGCAGGGGCTCCAGCGATCCCTCAGCCTCCTGGCACCTGTGCTCCAAGTTGGTGAGCTGCTCCTCCAGCAGCTTCCCCTTCTTGGCCAGGTCTTGATTGTGCCTCCTGCTCTCATCAAGGGCCTGGTGCAGCGTGTCCAGTTGCTCCTGGGGGAAGGAGACACAGGGCCCGCCTGGAGACAGTGAAACCCTCACCTCAGGGCATCTGCCTAGACTGTCTGGCAGGACTGTATCACTGGGATGAAAACAGCAAGAACGTGGTTAAGAACAACCTGAAGTGTGTTGATCAGGCGGTTGTGTTTGCAATGTAAACCAAAGGTGTGGACCCCAGGAAGCCTGAGATGGAAGTCCTGGGGGTCTGGTCCCGCATGGGCAAAGGTTCAGGCATGGCAGGTTCTCTGCTGCAGCCAGTGGTCTCGGAGGGCACATCAGTGGCATCCCTGCCCTGCCTCCAGCTTTGGTGACTCCTACTGCCCTTGGGATAAAGCCTGAGGTGACCCTCCCCAAGGCTCCTGGAGCATGTTCGGCTCAGGCCCTGCTTGCCCCTTCTGCCATCACACTGTGTGTTCTCCTGTTTCGGCTCCCACCTGGGGACATGGCTAGTCCCATACTGAGCTCAGGAGCTCCAGAGCCCATGAAGGTGGGATGGCCCATGATCCCCGCTGTGTCCCTCACCCCTGCGCCCTCTTCTCAGCCCCTCTGCCATCAGCCTGTCCAAACCACCATTATCCACTTGGGACCAGTGACAACCCTTCAGTTTCCTCACTGTCCCCAGGCGCTACCCCATGACGGCTGAGGGTGCATTTCACTTGAATATCATCGACCATGCCACTGCCTTGCTCTGGGCCTGTGGTGCTCCCAGCTGCACCCAAGACACTGCCCGGGGAACTCACCACCACTTCAACCACGTGCACCTGCTGCCCTCTGTGCATAGCCTTCCCCGTGGCGCCCCCACCCTACACTGCCGCCTTCTCCTCCTGCTTGCAGGAATCCCGCCTTCCTGTCACCCCAGGAGGGAGGATGGCACCCGTGAGGTCCCCTGAGCCCCAGAGCTGGCAGCTGTTGGGCCTTGAGAGGCCCCCAGACATGTGAAGGAGCTTGCAAGGCATCTGTCACTGGAAGCTTGTTGACTGCAAGTTGGCCCGATCAGGTCTTGATGAGCCCCCACCCTTGCACCTTCCTGAGGGTTTTGTGGGCGAAATGACTAGCTCCTTCTGGGGTGGCCAGACTCTGAAAACACTTTTTTTTTTGGTCCAACACTTTGTTACTTTAAAAAAGGAAAAGAAGGAAGACAATGCTTGCACCTCAGATTGTGATGCTTCACCCTTTGTGCAATTTTGAAAATTATAATTTTCTATATAATTTTCCAGTAGAAAAGCAGAAGTTTTCTTCAAATATGGCTTAAATATTTCATGGCAGTTTTAAGAGGTCCCAAACCTCTTGTAATGACTCAGCTTTTATGGAATTTGAATGAACCGTAATAATTGAGTGGTTCTCCTTTAATGCACAGCCCCACTGGGCCCAGTGAGTTGCTCTCATCTCTTGTGTCCCTTTGGCTCTAAATCCTGATGCTGTGTGAGAGGCAGGCTGGCAAAACAAACCTTGAAAACGTGGATTTGTTCTGAGAGTTTTAGTAGCTGCGGGAAAGAACCCTAGCCTTTCTCCTCCAGAGCTGAGTGCTCAGGGATGAGCCTGGGCTCCAGGGGTTCCTACCCTGGAGCCCGAGCAGGGGAGAGCCTGGGCTTGGAGCCAGCATGTGGAGCTCCAATGTCAGTTTCCCCATCTGGGGCGCAGGTATGAGGCAGCCTCACAGGGGTCTCGTTGGGACCAAAGGAAGGCTGGGGCAGGGTGTGATGGTTCATACCTGTAATCCCAGCATTTTGGGAGGCTGAGATGGGCAGATTATCTGAGGTCAGGAGTTCGAGACCAGCCTGGACAACACGATGAAGTCCCCCCGTTCCTACTAAAACTATAAAAGATTAGCCGGGCATAGTGGTGGGTGCCTGTAATCTCAGCTACTTGGGAGCCTGAGGCAGGAGAATCACTTGAACCTGGGAGGCAGAGGTTGCAGTGAACCAAGACCACGCCACTGCACTCCAGCCTGGGCAACAAGAGCGAAACAAAAAAACAAAAAAAAAAAAAAAAGACTGAGAGGATGCTGTGGACTCTGAGATGCCCCCAGGGAAGCTGTTACAAATGAAGGGCTTGCATGGAAGGCTGGGAAATAGCTGAACACGAGCAGAAGGGACAAAGGCCTCGTTAAGCATCCTGCCGGCTGCACAGAGGAGGACAGGGCAGGCCACAAACACTCGCCAAATCCATCCTTTGGGCTCTTGGAATTGGGGTCCTCAGTCTGATACCCATTTATCCACTGGGCGACGATGGCCAATTCAGTTGCCCACTGGCAGGTATCCCCTGGGCTCCCTGCACTGGCCGGTTGCGCCATCCTGCCCTCAGGCCAGTCACGGGACAGAGTTAGCTCTGGACAGTCCTCAGATACAAGGGTGTCGGAGCCCTTCACTCCACACAGTGGAACTCTGGGGCCAGACAGAGGGCGAGGGCAGGGTCTGATGCTAGTTCATGGGGGCAGGGCCTCCTCTGGACTGTGGCCTGCCCTGCTGCCTCTGTATCTACTCTGCCAGCCTCTCCTGCTTTGACCATACTAGCATTATAGCCTGTTGTACTATTCACTTTCAAAATTTTCTTGGAAAATCTCAAACATCTATTCTTTCCTGTAAACTTTGCAATCAGCTTGTCCAGTATTCTCTAAACACATCACAAACAAATAGACAAAACCAAACCAAAAAAGCAAATTACCAACAAACAACTGACAAAGTGGGAGCATAAACAAAGATCCACCCAGCAGCTGATCAAAAGAAAACCGTCATCCCTGCCCAAGCCACAGCCTCTCCAGGAAGATGACATAAGCAACCAAAAGTGGCACAAACACGCACTCATGCTTTCAAATAACCCTCGTATTCAAGAAGAAATAAAAATGAAAACATCTAGAAAACTGGTAAAAAGGAAAAGAACTCACATCAAAATCTGATGGGACACATACCAAACCACAATTAGGGAAAATAGGATCACATTAAATGCTCTTACTATTGAAAGACAAAGCCCAAACATAAATTACTTATTCCTTTCAAGAAATCAGAAAAATTACAACAAAAAGAGAATGTTGGCTGGACGTGGTGGCTCATGCCTGTAATCCCAGCACTTTGGGAGGCCGAGGTGGGTGGATCACTTGAATGTAGGAGTTTGAGACCAGCCTAGGCAATAGGGTTTAATACCATCTCTACAAACAAACAAACAAAAATACAAAAGTTAGCCAGGTGTAGTGACATGTGCCTGTAGTTCCAGCTACTCAAGAGGCTGAGGTAGGAAGATTGCTTGAGCCCAGGAGGTAGAGGCTGCAGTGAGCCGAAATCATGCCACTGCACTCTAGCCTGGGTGACAGAGCGAGACCCTCAAAAAATTTTAAAAAAGCAAACTAAAAATAAAAATAGAGTGTTCATAGAAACAAAAGCTGAAATCAATAAACTAGACAAAAATAAAAGAAGAGATAAATTGATTCTTTGAAAAGAGGAATAAAACATGAACTGCTGGCAAATCAGGCTAAGGGAAAGAAACAAATCGCCAACACGAAGGACAGAAACAGCTATAACTCCACATGTAAATAAGGCACAACTATGCATATAAAGCAGGTGTAACTGCTGACAAGACCATGTATATAACGAAGGTGATGCTGAGCAGATGTATGTGCAGGTCTTTGGCAATGTACTGAACGTGTAAGATGAGTTATGCTCCCACAGCGCAAAACTGACCCCAGAAGAAATGGAAAACTAAAACAGACCCTTGACAGAAAAGAGATTGGAAAGGGAATTCAATTGTATTCTCTACAATGACAGGAGCTGCGGAATATGTACAGGGAAGTTCAATGAACCTTTCAAGAAAAGTTATTTTGAGTGTTCCAGGTGATGGAAAAAATGGAAAGCCCACCAATTCATTTTATAAAATAATAAAATTTTCTTAACACAAATCTGAAAAATATGTCACCATAAAGGAATTACAGATGTAAAAATTCTTGACAAAACACTGAGAGAAATCAAGTCCGACTGTGGCTCAGTGTCCACCTTGTGGACCCCACCAGCCCTAAGCTGCTCTGCTAGCTTTGGGCATGTGTGAACCCCAGAAACTTTTAGAACCTGTGACTGATGCTGAGTTGAGCCCCCACAGGCGGGTGAACTCCAGGGCTGGCACTGGGGAGGTGGGGAGCTGGTGGGGTGGGTGTGGCACGTGGGCACAGCAGGGGAAGGAGGCCTGGGCAAGAGTCCAAGGACGCCGTGAGCTTCCCTGAGCCACGGAGGCTGTGACCAGGCATCAGTCCAAGGGTGGCATGGTGGGCCTTTCTGAGCCCACATGAGGCTGTGGGTGATGCTGGGTGAGTGCCAGGCCTCCCGCCTGCTCGGAGACCTGACCAGCTACTTGGGCACTGCTGCTGCGTTCTGCGCGTGTCCTGACACCATGGGCTGGTCCTGCATGGCTGTTCTGTCAAATTCCCATGGTAGCCTTGGAAACGGGGAGGGATTTGCTCTCAAACAAGAATCTTACTGTTTGCATAGCACAGCCTACCATTTAATTAGAAAAATATGTTTTTAATTAACTTTCTCTTGACAAACACATTGGCTTATGTGAAACAGGGGAAAAACCAATCCATGAAAGTGAAAGAAGTTGTGTCAAATGCAGAGCTGGCTCTAGACTGTGCTGGGAGCTTGGCAGAGCCAGGAGAGGTGCCAGGCCTGCCCTACTGGACCCTAGCAACCCCCCTGGCTCAGCAAGGGGCACGGGGCAGCAGGAGCATGGCTGTGTGTTCCCAGCCCCCTGGCTGGCTAGAAAATTTCAACCCTGAACTCCCTGCCTGGGTTTGCTGTGTGTCAAAAGTGGGGGCCTCTGGTGACTTAGGTGTGTCTGAATCCAGAAACCCACCACAATGACCAATAGATCACAAAAAGTTGGGAAAAACTTTCCTCAGAGCTGGAGACCAGGGACTTGGAGGACTCCCGAGGGCAGATGAAACCAACTTGCCTAAAAATAGGTGAAACAGTAATTGCCAGAATTATAAGAAAACATTGACACAACAATGATAGATTTTAGCACATTTCACTAAAAAAGTTGAGCCAATTCTAGACCAAGCAGAAAAATGCATACAGACAAAGGGTGATCAATGTCAGAGGAGTCCTCTGCACTTTGGGGTCCCAAAGTGGGACCCCCGTACCCCCATACCCTGGCTCGGAAGGGGGAGGACTGGAGGGAGCTGCAGGGGTGTTGGGGAGGCAACTCTACCCCACCAGGACCTCAGGAAAGAGGGTTGCTGTGGCTGGGGGACCCAGGGAGCCTCCATCCGTGCGAGGCAAGCAGCTGGGGAGGTGGAGGACCCACCAAGACTGTGCCCCAGAGAGCGCACCCCCCCGCCCGGACCACTTCGGGAACAGAACAGCTCTGGGAGGGGCCAGAACTCCGCTACTGGCTCCCTCCACTCCCCAGTGGCTCCCTGTGGCTGTGGGATCTTGGAACCCTTCTCTCTGCCTTCCCTTTGAGCCTGAAATATTAGGATGGGGACACATAAAGTCCCTGATGGGCTCCTCTCCACTCCCAACTTCAAACAAGGCTAGAACTCCTTTCTTTAAAGACACGCAAAGGAAAAAAAAAATCATAAAACTAGTGTCTACTGGGGTTTGAGAAAATAAAGTCGATCTGAGGAATCAGATCTGAGAGTCTCTAATTAAACAGAGAAGTGAGCTACTGACACGCATCAGAAGATGGTAACTGGCGTTCTCAAGGTGAGGACAGGGCAGGGGTCTCGAAGTGGACAATCCAAAATGAAAACTCAGGCCGAAGGAGGCCGCTGTGGGGGCAGGAGTAGCAGATGAGATGCGGCAGATCCTGAGATTAGCTGAGTAGGAAGAGTAAGACCTGAAATTCTCCTGGGACCTTGGGGAAAACCGAGATGAGAAGGAGAAATTCAAGACTGAAGCCAGGAGGACAGGTCCAGGGGGTCAGTATTGGGATGCTGAGAATTCCAGGACAAGAGAACAGAGAAGAGGGAGAAGGAGAAGAGATGGTTTTTTTTTGTTTGTTTTTGTTTTTTACAGTGGAAGGAACCTCTGTAAACAGAAGGTAGATTTGATTCTACAAGTAGGGAGGGTTTGCCAGGGTAGGTAAAAATAATGAAAGGGGCCGACATGCCCACATTTTGGTGACATTTTTTAATTTCAAAGACATGGAGGCCTCTGGCTGCCTCTCTGGAAAGAGTCCTGATAAGAAAAACACAAAGAACCCAGGGAATCCGCACATTTCTTGAACCCATCTGAACTCAAGGTCAGAGGCAAACAAGGAGTCCAGAATCAAATGAAAACCAAGCCCCTCCAGGAGAGATGCCATGAGCGGCCCCAGCCATCATACCAGAGGCACGGAGTTCACCAAAGCTGGTAACACGTTGCTTGGACCCATGTGGCAGGCAGAGCCCTCAGAGGGCCCCTTGAGCTCTGGCCCCGACGTTATCCCGTGATTACATTGGATTCAGGCCAGGGGACTTTGTGGACGCGAATAGGTGACTCTGAGTTAAGCAAAGGGTGACCACCCAGGTGGGCCTCACCCACTCACACACGCCCTCGGGTGTCGGTGGAAGGGAGCCGTGAGGTGTGAGGCACGTGGAGACGGGCGGCGTGGGGTGCAGGTGCTGCTGCCACCCTGTGAGGCAGCCGAGGAAGCCCTGGGCTAGGAGTGGGGAGCCCTTGGTTGACTGCCCAGAAATGAGGCTCAGCCTGACAACATAAGGAGCTGGACTCACCACGCTGGGATGAGCCAGGATGCGCCCGGAGGCACCTGGATGAGCCTAGAGGAGGACTCTTCCCTGGGGCCTTGGGTGGCCCAGCCCACCCCATGACTGTGAGACCCAGAGGGGAGATGCCAGTCACACCATGCCAGGCTTCTCACCCATGGGACTGGGGGCTCAAAAGTGGGGTTAAGTCTTCAGTAATTTGTTGCAGTAAGTAGTGCACCAGGTATGGGCTGCTGTGGGTAGACAGCCCTGGGGTCCGCACACACCAAGAGAAGTTCAGCCTATAGGCAGGAGAGCCCAGAGCCCCCCTGGGGGGCAGGTTTGGAAAAGGGGAGTGTCCAGAGCAGGAAGTTCTAAGGAACAAAAGTCTTAGCTCCTAGGGCACAGGTGGAAGCAGTGCAGTTGGGGAGGGAAGGGACAAGACCCACGGTCGCCGGAGGGGGCAGGGCGCTGTCCTGGACCAGCCATAAGAGGCCCTGGATGCAAATGCTAAGGGAAAAGAGGATGAATCAATCATCCCTACCATGCAAGACAGGACAGGCAGGAAAGACACACGGAAAGGAGAAAGTGTCCCATCAGCAACCTAAGGAAAACCAGAGCATGGGTCACCACAAAACTTCTACGTGGGACAAATTCCCCCAGAAGAGGCAGAGACACTAAGGTGGGATTGAAACCAAAGCCAGGCCGATGAAACGAAGGCTGAAAACACAAACACCAAAAAAGCAGAGGCCAAGAGGAAGACAAACAGCAGTCACAGGACATGCAGGCCACTCAGGAAAAGTTAACCGAGAAACTTCAAATTCGAAGAGTCAAGAAATCTAGAAGTCAAATACCCTTGGAAATAGGGTATTTTTATTTCTCCTTGGAAATAAAAGGAGACATTGACAAAAAGAATTGTAGTGGGAAAATCCAACACATCATCCTTAGCTTTGATAAATTCAGGAACTGGATCAAATGTGGCCTATTTGAGTAATGCATTTGTAAAGGTTGACTTCAAGGTCTCTTTCAGAACCGGCCACGGTGGCTCACGCCTGTAACCCCAGCACTTTGGGAGGCCGAGGTGGGCAGACCCTTTAAGATCAGGAGCTCAAGACCAGCCTGGCCAACATGGTGCAAAACCTGTCTCTACTAAAAATACAAAAAATGAGGTGTGATGGCAGGTGCCTGTAATCCCAGCTACTTGGGAAGCTGAGGCAGGAGAATCACTTGAACCTGGGATGTGAAGGTTGCAGTGAGCCAAGATGGTGCCACTGCACTCCAGCCTAGGTGACAGAACGAGACTCCATCTTAAAAAATAAAATAAAATAGAAGGCCTGTTTCAAAATGTGTAACCTGTGAACAGAGGACGTTATTTCTGAACGCATGGGAGGCATACATGTGACTATACGTATAAAATGAAAGGCTGAGCTTGGCCCGGCTCAGCCCGCTCCAGGTCCCCTGACTTGTTAGGTCCCCCCACCTCCTGGGCATCTCACAAGTCCTGACTCCATCCCTGGCCAGGCCGCCTGCGTCTTTCCGCAGATGTCTCTAGTCTTCCTGCCCCAGCAGCTGCCACCGGAGGGGTCTTTCCAAAGCAGAAATTTCCAAGCTCCTGGCTAACGAGGACCCTGCTCTCTGCAGCCTGGTCTCTGCTCTCTGCCCCTCCCCTCTCCCCTGCAGGAGCCACCTCCTCAGAGGCTCAGGGCCTTCGGGGGACTCAGGGCCTGCCTGCTGGTCTGAGTGCTAACAGCCCTCTGGGGGCCTCTGAGGGCCACCAGGCTCCCGGGCTGAGTCCCGTGTGGACCATGGGTGGCTTCTGCAGTTGACCTCGGGGTCGAGGCTTGGCCGGCTGCCCTTGGGGCCCTTCTGCCAACCTGCAAGGCTGTCCCTCCTGATAGCTCACCCAGGCCTCCCTCATTGGAGGGACACTTGGAGAGGAGTGGCTCCCCGATCTCTGTGCCCTGTCCCCTCTGCACTGTGCAGGCTCCCTCTTTCCAGAATGGGTTGGGGGACGCCTGGGGGCAGTTGCCCTGGGGAACCTCAGCCAGACACGCTGTTCTCTGGCCGCTGGGGCCTGCAAGGGAGCGCTCTGGAGCGGAACAGCTGTCCCCTGGTCCTGACAAGAGAATCTCAGGAAACCCCGGGGGCTGTTTGGACCTGTGGGGCTGGGCAGGGCCTGGGGCTCCCCACCAGCACTGAGAACTGAGGCCTGGGCCAGGCCTTCATCCACTCCGGCCTGGCCATTCCATTTCCAGGCCCAGGCTCCTCACCTGAAAACCTCAGACCCAGCGGCCACCTCCCCAGCACAAAGCCTGGCGTGTAGGGATATTGACTTCAGCCCTTCCTGAGAGACCCCTTCTGTGTCTGAGTGACACAGAATGAAAAGTGGTCTTGGAGCAGGACATGTGACCCCATAAAGAGCCCCAAGGTTGGGCCAGGGCCACCCCTATGCCTGCCAGTGTGGCCTCAGCAAGAAGGAAGGGCCTGGACTTGGGGCGCTGCGCTCCCAGGGCCAAGTCCGCAGTTTTCCCCATCTGTAAAACAAGGGCTAGAACCACTTTAAAGACAGCTCTGCTAAGGACAGCCCCAGTCCTGATGACCCCAAAGCCGCCTGCCACAACCCAGCCTGCACCTCTGTCCCAGGGCCCTGCTGGGCTGGCCCACTGGCTCCAGCCCTGAACACCCAAAGAAGCCCTTGCAGACCCCTGTCTCCCACCTCCCGACCCTGTGGAATTCCCTGCAGGGTGTGAGGGTGACCAAGAGGCCTTGTTTTTGTGCCCCACCTGGGACCCACCCTGCCACCTGCCCCACCTGCAGCCGCCGCTTCTCCTGGCCTGCTGCACGCATGCTCGCCAGGTGCTCCATCTCCAGCCTGCGGAGCGCCTCCTTCTGCAGGGCACGCGCTGCCCGGGCGCTGCTCAGAGCACCCTCCACCCGGCGCCGGCCTGTGGGGCAAGCAGGGTGGCTCGAGGGGCTCCCACGCCTCTCCCGGGTCACAGGCAGGCAATGCGAGGCTCCGTGGACTTGAGTGACTGGCTCCCACGTCGGGGTGCGGGTCCATCCTCACAGCTCAAGGGTGCAGGGGCGGTCCCAGGGTCCGGCTTCCTGTGTCTGCACTCTGGACCTCCTCCCCGCCCATCCTTCCCTCCTGCCTCTTTCCTTTAATTAAGGGGGCAACAAGCAGAGAAACTTGTGTGTGTGAGGCAGTGGGGGGCAGAAGGAAGGGGCCTCTCTGAAGGCGGTGATAAGGGGCAGGGCCTGTCCGGGGAGAGCCTCATGGCTGTCTGGGGGAGAGGGTGCCAGGCAGAGGGCACAGCCCGGGCAAAGGCCCCCGGTGGGAACTGCAGGAGTCCAGGGTGGGGCAGGGGTGCAGAGGATGCTGGGGGCCAGATTGGGAGGGCCCTGAGGGGCCTGTGGACGTCACTCTTCTGTTCTGGGGAAGTCACTGCTGAGAACTCCGATGCCAAGTACTGGCCCAGCCTTGCCAGGCCTGGTGGTTTGGGTGTTGTCCCCAGGCTCCCTTCCCACCCACGGGCTGAAAGCTTATAGCTGGCAGCAGTGGGGACATGGTGGTGCCACTCCCAGGGTGGGCGGGGCAGGGCAAGGGAGGTCACCTTCTTCCGCCTCAGCCAGGGCTTTCTGCAGCTGCCCCACACGGCTCTGGGCCCGGGCACACCTGCACTCTGCCGCGCTCAGCCGGCTGCTGAGGGTTGCCATCTGGACACGGGAGTCGTCCTGGGCAGAAGGACTGAGGTCAGTGGGGGCAGCCCAGCGGGCGGGTGGAGGGCCGAGGTGTCTGCTGGAGGGTCGGGGCCAGCTGGGGCCGCTCACAGTCTAGCCTGTGGTGTGCAGGGCAGGGCAGTGGGCGGGGCGGGTCGTGGACTCAGGGAAGGTGTGGCGAAGGTGGTCCCACGGGGAAGCTGAGCTGACCTGCAGGCCTGGGGAGGTGGAGGTACCCACTGGGGCTGGGCCTGAAGGGTCCAGGTTTCAAGCACAGGTGTGGTGTGGGAAAGCTGGCAGGTGGTGGCCCACAGCCTGTGCTCAGGGGGACCGGCAGGGGCTGCCCCGGCAGGACTTGGGGCTGAGTGCAGACGGGACCCTGCCCCCTGGGGCTGGCAGCGGTGGGAAGGTGGGTCCGAAGGGAACGAGTGTGCATGGAGGACCCCGGCCAGGGCTCAGGGCCTGCCTCTGTTTTTCCCACAGTCCTGCCCACCAGAGTCCCCTGCCCACTGTCACCCAGCGAGTTGGGAGGGGGCCGCTCACGGGTGGTTCTGTGGGAGCCCTGAAGCCAGGAGCAGCCCCTGGGGAGCTTGGCCCCACAGGAGGGGTCTGTGGGAGCATTGAGGGGAGCTGGCTCTGTCCTGCACTTGCCCTGGCAGCTCTTCAGGGGTGGCATGAGCTGCAGAATGCCCTGCCCTGGGCCCTGGTGGGTGTCGCAGCAGGGCCTGGCTCCAGGGGCTTTTCAGCCTGGTCTGAGGAAAGGGGCAGCCCCCAGCCACCTGAGGCACTTGGGTTTGGGGGCCGTGGTGGTACTGGTGTTTAGCACAACAAACAGGATAGCCTGGACACTGACCCTGAGACCCAGGGACGTGAGGATGGGTAGACAGCAGGTATTCTTCCCAGAGACCCCCAGGGGGTGCCGCCATGGGTGGGAGGACCCCAGCCCCCATTACCCGCTCCCGCTGGGCTTCCCGGAGCTTCTGCACAAAGTCCCGCAGGACGTCCTGCACAGTGGCCACATCCACAAGCTCTGAGCTGCGGCCTCCGGGTGTGGGCGAGGGCCATTGGAGGGGTGAGTGGGGCCTAGCTGGGGGGCTGGCACCCTGGTGCCCAGGGAGAGCCTGGGAGCCGTCGGAGCCTGTGGGAGGTGACAGCGGAGAGGTTGTGGGCAGGAACACAGTGACAGATACTCGCCCTTCCCCCTTCCTCTCTGCTGCCCCAGCCACGGGAGCTTGAGGTGCCAGTCGCAGGCTCCTACAATTGCCTGTCCAAGTCCCTCACTGTGCGAGTTGCGAGGCCTGAAAGAGAGGTGCCCAGGCCAGGAACTGAGCTGGGACAGGGGCCCGCCTGTCTCCACTGAGGACTCTGACCTTTGGTGGGGGAACCAGGCTGCTCCGGGGAGACCCACGGGCTCGGTCTCCAGAGCCCCAGGCCCCGGCGGAGTGTAGAGCACAGCCGGCCCAGCTGGGCCTCCGCGTCCCGCCTTGCACCCTCAGCCTGGGCCAGCTCCTGCTCCAGGCTGTGGATTCGGTGACAGGCCTGGTCCAGGCGAGCCTGGAGAGCATCAGCCACACCGCTGGCTTCCTGCAGCTTCCTGGTGACACTATGCAGCTCTGCTCGGAGGGTCTGCTCAGCCCCCCGGCTCTCATGGAGGTGCTCCTGGAGCCGCTGTCCGTGGGCCTCCCCTGCGGCCTCCACCTCTGCCAACTTCCTCTGCAGCCCCAGGACCTGTAGGAGGGATGTTGGGGTGCGCCCATGGGAGACAGTGAGGAAGTGGGGTGGGCCTCCTCCCTCTGCTCCCCGACACCCAGCTCCTTCCCTTCTGGGCACAGGCAGCCCTCCCACCTCCTTCCGGGCACCCTCGCGCTTGGCCTCCGCCTTGGCTGCCTGCCTCCGCAGCTCCAGCACCTCCTGCGAGCATTGCACCTGCAGCTCATGGGCCTCTCCACTCCTCCTCTGGTTCTCAGCCTTTAGCGTCCTCACCTGGGAGTGTGGGGCCGCATGGACAGGGTCACTGGTCTCTGTGCTGGAAGCCAGGCAGCCTCCCTGCCTCCTGCCTCCGCTCGCACGTCCCTTGAGGGCAGCTGGCCACAGTCAAGGAGTCTTGGGCTGAGCTGTTCCCAAAGGGCCTTGCCCTGGGAGTTGTCACCCTCAGCCACTCTGCAGACACCTACCTGGGACCTCCTTGGAGGACCTGGGACAAGGAGGAGGCTCAGGTGGGGCAGGGTAGGCACTGATTAGGGAGTGTGAGCAGTGTCTGGGGTGCACTGGAGCCAACTGCCCCGAGGCTGCCGTGATGGGAGGGAGCCAGGCCTCTGGGAGACCCGGCTTGCCAGCACCCTGCCCTGCAGAGGCCAGGCCTCCCCTCTAGCCTGCCTGAGTTCCCGAGCACCTCTGGAAGGTGTTACATGTAGGATACTTCCGTGTGCTGCTGTGCATGGCTCCCTTCCTCCTCGCTAGAGCATTCCTGGTTTTGCCCTCTCCAGTCTTGTCCTCTGCGCCCCGTGGGCACAGACCCAACCACGGACCCTGTGAGCCTGAGCAGGGCACGGCCCAAAGTCTGGGGACAGAGTGGTTCAAAGGCGGCAGCAAGGCCAGGTCTGGGGGCTCCTGCACTGCAGCCAGAGGGTGCCCTGGGAGGAGCCAGGACCCACCAGGCGGGAGGGTGCCTGGTTGGATGTTGACCCTTCCCTGCCACCCTACCTGTCTGTGGAGCTCCTGGAGCTCCTGACGGGCATCCGCCCGCTCCTGCTCCAGCTCCCGCAGGCGGGCCCGCAGTGCACTGGCCTCCTGCTGCAACGCCGCCCGGGCCTCCTCCAGGACGAGCAGCTTCTGCTCCTTCTCCTCCTTGGACCGCTTAAAACTGACGAGGGTGCCACAGGCTGGGGTCCCTGCACCTCCTGGGGGGGCCAGCACAGCTGCCCAGCAGGTCTCTGTCTCCCCTAGTGAGACACTGGCCCCAGTCTTCTCTCCACAGTGTCCTCAAAGTCAGCCTCTGCAGGGCTCCCTGTCACCTTACGGATATATGTCCACCCAGGTCCCAGTGCCCGGCCGCATGGCCCCTGTCCACTATCCACCTCTTCAGCCCCTCCTCACCTCATCCCTCCCTGTCCCCCCCTCTCCCTCACACTCAGTATCCAGCCCAGCCTGTCACCTCTGCCACCTGCTGTGAGGGCTGTGCCGTCCCACAGCAGTCTTTCTGGAGCCCCAGCCAGGCCCTTGGCCTCCCTCTGCTCCCCAGCTCTGCACCACCTCCTGGAGGCCACCTGTGACCTATCTTGCCTCTTGGATGGGACCCCCTGTGGGCAGGGACAGGTGTGTCTGTGTCCCCAGACATCCCTCGCACTGGCCAGCATTGCAGACCTATTGGACTGGGCAGTGGGAGGCCTGCTTGGCCTGTCTACCCCACCATCAGTGGAGCCCAAATCAGCAGGACGCCCCTGCCTAACCCCTTGCCCCGTCCTCCCTACAGACTGGGTGGGCAGCAGGCTGCAGGGCACCCCCAGCTGCTCCTGGGTGGCCGCTATACCTGGCCTTCTCCTGCTCAGCCCTGCAGATGGTGGCTCGCAGCTCGCTGTTGAAAAGCAACAGTATGTCCTTCTCGCGGGCCTCGTCGCTCAGTGCCTGGCGGGCCTCCTGGGCCTCCCTGTGCAGCCCCTCCCGGCTCTCCTCGATGCTCTGCAGCTCCTGGCGCAGTGCGGCCAGTCCCTCCTGGGCCATGGTCAGCTGTGCCCGCAGCCTTTCAGCCTGGGGAGGAGCATGCAGCTCTAGAGGCCAGCTGGGGACCACTGCTCCAGGGATAGCCACAGGGGCCAGTGGCCTCTGACGCTGGTGTGGCAGGCACAGGTGCCCTGCCCGACTTGGTCCCCATGCGCTTTGCTCACTCCATGGAGCCACCAATCCCTGCTGCTGCAGAGACTGAAGGGCAGCTTCCACCAGCTGGGGCAGGGCCAGCCCAAGAGCTCAGAGGACCCCACCTTGACCCCCTGGGACCAGCCCCACCCTGCGGCCTCCCTGGGCCCCCGGGAAGCTGACCACTGGTAAGCAAAGCCTACCTGGGATGCGGCTCAGCACACGTGCCCTCACTGTCACCGCCCAGGGCCCTTCCCACCTCCCGCCCCCCGCATCTAGTCCTCTCCTTAGGTGACAGTGTGGTGCCCAGGCCGCTGCCTGTCCTAGTGTGGGCAGCAGCCTCGGCAGGCAGGCTGGGCACTGACCCCGCCACAGTGACCCCGCCACAGTGACCCCGCCACAGTGGGGCTCACCCACTCCCTCGGCCCTCCTTCCCCGTTGACGTGGGATGTAGTGGGAGGAGGGTCCCTGGCGGTGGGGGGGCAGTGGGAGGAGGGTGTTGGTTCCCTGCTCTGGATACCAGGCATCTCACAGTGCCCAGGAGAACCCAGGGGTGGGGTCTGGAGGACAGTTGCAGCCTGGCAGGAAGGCCCTCCCCAGCACCTACGCTCTGGGGTGAGGACTTGCTGGGGTTTGCCCTGGCACCCAGTCTCCTGCCTCCCAGGTCTGAGCTCTGGGCCTGGCCAGAAACCCTGGAGAGGGCTCCATTCCGGCTCTCGTGTGTCCCAGAGGAGCAGACGGAGGGAGCCAGTGGGGCGTGCCCAGGGGTGCAAGCCACAAAGACTCCGCGATGGCAAGTCGCTGGCTGGCCAAAAGCAAACCCCTCTTTCTGGCTGTTTTCACGGGACATTGTCCAGGCCCCCGGCCGGCCTGGCTCCCGAGGCTGCCGCTGTTATTGTTGTTCTGTTTTTGGGAAGGGCCAGAGCCTCCCCTCCGCTCCCCTCCACCCCCACACGTGGGAGCCGTGACCGTGCTGAGCATTTTCCGCCGAGCTCAGCAGAAACCCGCCCAGAAGGTCAAGGACCAGCACAAGGGCCCATGCATCATAAAAGAAACTGTTTTCATTTCCCAGGGCAGAGGAGATGAAAACAAGCAAAACAAATGCAGGAGGAGGGCCGCCCCCACCCCACCCCCACCCCACCCACTCCCTCTGCCTCATGAGAACAGCCACATCCCTTTTACAGGAACTTTACAGCCAAATCACTTAATGTGATTATAATGATTATTTCGTTGCTAGAAATTGTATAAACAGCCTCTTTTAAAAATCTCCTGCAGGGAGGCAGCTCCAGAGCTCTGCAGGGCAGGAGGGCTGTGGAGGGACAGCAGGGGAGGGTGCGTGTGTGTGACTGTGCGTGTGCGTGAGTGCGTGTGTGATGTGTGTGTGTATGTGTGTGTGCATGTGTGTGAGAGTCTGTGTGTGTGATGAGTGTGTGTGAGTGTATGTGTGTGTGTGTGTGCCTGAGTCTGTGTGTGATGAATGTGTGTGAGTGTATGTGTGTCTGTGATGAATGTGAGTGTATGTGTGTGAGTGTGTGTGTGTGTGCATGTGTGTGTCTGTGTGATGAGTGTGTGTGTGCATGTGTGTGCGAATGTGGGTGATGCGTGTGTGTGTGTGTGTGAGTGTGGGTGAGGAGTGTATGTGTGAGAGCCGGTGCAGGTGTCCACTCTGTCCGTGGTGTGCATGCGTGTGTGCAAGTCTGTATGCCTGTGCGTGCACTAGGCATGTGCATATGAGTGCACACATGCATGTGTGTACTTGGTGCACGTTTCTGTGCACTGTGTGGTGTCCGTATGTGATTCCAGCGTGAATTGTGTGAGTGTGAGTGCGTGGGGCATGTGTGCATTCAGCATGCATGCACTACTCTGAGTGTTGAGCGTACACAGGTGTGTGTGGTCTCACTGTGTGGATGATATGTATGCATGTGTGCACACACGTGTGGACCTCGGGCAGGGTCTGAGAGCCTGGAAGTTCCTCCAGTTTAAAGGTTGTGAAAAATGTTATGGTTTCCATGGTGACCCTGGGCCAGCCTGGCGCCTGGACGGGCTCTGCTTGCTTTTCTCTGTGATCGTTCCTCCTGTCCCCCTCAGCTGTCTTCACCTTTTAGCCCCCACTCCCTTTCTGGGCACCCTGCTCTGTTCTGGGAGCCCCCACTCCCTTCCGGGGGCTGCTCCTTTGAGAGCCTGACCTTCCCATGAGGCCTGCACTCCCTTCCTTGAGGCCAGCAGAACCAGTGCACCCCCACCCCCTCCACACCTCCCCCTCCCTCCCCCTCCCCCTCCCCCTGCTGCCCCTAGTTTTGAAATCTCCTTTTGCTTCCCCGTGTGGTCGCTGACCGGGCCTGACTTTGAAATCTGTTGAAAGGAGACCTTTCTCCTTGGGGCCAATGTAAACAGCCGGTCATGTTAAATCATGTTCTCTTCCTCTCTCAGCCTCTCGGGGGTGCTTGGGGAGGGCTGAGCCTCTCTCCTCACTCTCCCCTGCCTGGCGGCCCGGCCTCTGGGGCGTGGTGTGCGCCAGCACCAGGTCAGCTCTGCAGCCCCCAGCCTTGGCAAGCGGCCCAGGGAGTGTGCGAGGCCGCCCCGTCCCCATGGGCCCCGCTGGGGCTCCAGCTGACCCTCCCCTCTTCCAGCCCAGATCCGTGTGCCCTCCTGCCCTTGCCACACGCAGGCATCCCCATATCCTGCCAACCCCCCTCAGAAACGCCTCTCCAATCTGCCTGCCTGCTGAGCCCAGGCCAGCCTAGCCCTGGCCACTCTTGCCCCTGCCCAAGACGGTCCCCCACCCCACGTCACCATCACGTGGCTCCTGGGGGCCTTCGTGTCAACCTCGGGCCCCTGGCCAGGCCCAGGCCCACCCCGAAATCTCCACTAACCCACTTCTTTTCTTGCCTGCTGCCCTAAACCCAGCCTCCCCCCACCCTAGTGTCCAGACCAATGAAGTCCATGCCTCCTGCTGTGTGGACAGAGCCCAGCTCGTCAGGGGCCTCCCCACGCCTCAGTGGACGGAGCGATTGGTCTCCTGGCCAAGGGTCCGAATTCCCCCTTGCCCCAGGTCATGCCTGTCTCTCGGAAAGGCTTTGGGAGGTGACAGCTGCCCCAGTGCCTCCAGAATCAGGCCCTTCCTGACTCCACTTTCTTAACTGTGTGTGGAACGAGGGGGCTGTCCAGACTCCCGGTGCCTTCGGCTGCGTGGCTCTGGCCACCCTTTCCCATGCTAGCCTTCCCAGCAGCAGGTGTGCCCCACCAGTGCCCTGGGAGCTGGCAGATGTGCTGTGTAGCTTCCCAGGACAAGCAGGAGCCGCATCGGGACCCACGGCAGCTCCCCTCCCGCTCAGCCGGCACCCTGACTCAGCCAAGTCCACCTGACTCAGCCAAGCCCACTTGCACCCCAAAGTCAAACTCACCCCTTCAGGAGGCTTAGAAATGATGTTCTTTTCCCTGAAAACCGGTGTCAGCTTCCCTTAGCCAATGGCCTGGGCCAGGCACCGTTTCATCTGCTCTGAGAGCCTAGGCTTGGCTTATTGCCTGGTCTGAGGGCCCCCAGCCCCACAGCCCCTGTTGCTGTTTGCCTCTTCCTAGTCCCAGAGACGACTCTTCCCTCCTCCATGGTACAGCCTCTCTCTCCTCCTGGCACCCCACTCTCTCGTCTCTCGGTACCTGCCCTGCTTTCTTCTCTCCTCTGGCATCCCCAGGAGCCCCCCAGCCCCGCCCCTCACCTCTCTCTCCATATCGCCCCGCTCGGCCGCTAGGTCCCGGAGCCTCTCGCGTAGGGCCGTGGTCTCCCTCCGATGGGCCGTGATGGCATCCTCAAACTGGGCCTGGAGGGCCTTCAGCTCCTCAGCTGTGGAGCTGATGGTGGCCTGCGGGGAGAAGGGAGCCCACCGTGGCACCAGGGAGCGGGGCCCGGCAGTGGAGGCTGAGGTAAGGCCCGGACCCTGGAGCAGGAGGTGTTGCAGTGGCTGGGGAGGGGGAGCTGGGCCCTGCTGATCACACAGGTCCCGGGGTAACTGGTGTTTCCTCAACTGTCAGACAGGCTGCTGGGATGAGGAGACGTCCACGGTCCCTGCCAGCTGTGATGTGTGAGTGCCCATGGACACAGCAGGAGGCAGCCTCTCAGTTCAGCCTGCGCCCTGGGGCGGGGCCCATCCCTGCAGGGAACACTACGCACTGGGCAGCTCTACCCTCCATTTGGGACTGAGCTCAGCTGGAGTTGGCTCCCTGTGCCTACACCAGTCGAGGTGTCCTCTCGGGCCTTGGGGCAGTGTGGCCAGTAGGGATCCTTGGGCCAGGAGGCCCCAGGCTCAGCCCATGGCCCCTTGTTCGTGGACAAATGCCGCCTTCTTCACTCCAAGCCCCAGGCCCCTTGGGACACCACCCTGCTTCCTCTCAAGGCCCTCCCCTCTGCACCCCTGCCCAGGTTAGGGCAGCAGGGCAGACGGGGTCTCAGCTTTCTGGGCCTCAGTGTCCCCAACATGAAGAGTCAGAGCCCTGCCCTGCTCAGGTTCCACAGCCCTGGGCTCGGGGCGCCGGACCAAGCCTCCAGGCAGCAGCAGGCGGCTGGCAGGGGGTGGCTGCTGGGGGATGGCTCCCTCCAGAGCTGGCTCAGTGTTCCCGGGGGCACAGGTGCCCACATGGCTGCCCCTGTGCCAGATCTCGGGAGCCCCTCCTGTCCACCTGGATTCTGCTAGGGTGGGGGCTCCTGCAGCCTGTGACCCCTGCTCTTGGGAAAGGAGCCATACTGCTGCCACCTGTCCTCATTCTCCACAACCCCCTGTGGTCTCTCTGGACTGACAAGGGCCATTTTGGGTGACCAGGCCATGGCTCTGTGCCTCAGTATGCCCCAGCACTGCCCTGGCTGCAGGATACCCCTGTGAGGGCCTCAGGGACAGGGCATCGGCTGGGAGCCCGGCGGCAGCGGTGACTCAGCCTGGGGGCACACGCTCTCCTGTCATCTGGAGCCTGGTGCTCCTTGGCCAGCATTCCTCTCCTCCCGCTGCTCTCAACAGTTTTAATTTCCATTTTCTGAGCCGAGGTGGCAAAGGAGCCCTTAACGAGCTCCCCAGGGAGGCCGGCTGGCTGGCAGGCCTGGTCCCGAGTCCCGGGGAGACTCAGGGCCAGCTCAAGAGAAGGCTCCAGAAGCCAGCACTGACTCCAGAGGAGGCCTCTCTGTGAGCCACAGGCATCAGCTCCCAGGAGGGCTTTCCTGGGTCCCTGCCCACGGGTGGAGCCGAGGGAGCTGCTGGGCCAGTGGTCGAGAGGAGGGAGGGGCACGGTCACAGGCCCGATGCCAAGCTTGGTCCTCCTGGGCCCCATGGAACGCTCTAGGCCTCAGGGCAGGAACAGAGCAGGGCAGGGCTCCACGGAGTGAGGGGCAAGGCTCCCATGGGCTGCCAGGCGTTCCCCTGGGCAGCCCTGCTTGGAGGGACTAGGAATCCGGGTCGTGGCATCGGGCAGGAGGGGGCGAAGTGACACCCCAGTAGCCGCCTCCTCATTGCAGTGACCTCTCCCGCTGCACAGCACCCTGGGGATGGGGCACAAGCCCTCCATCCTGGCTCTGAGTCACCGAGCGTCCCCAAGGCCCTGCTGCCTGGACACTCCGGCCCCCTACCAGGCGGCCTGTGTATGCCTCTGTGCAGTCAGCGAGAAGGGCCCCCGTTCAGAATGGGCACAGAAGGGGCCTGCCTCCCGCGCCTGGCACCATGGCCTGTGTTCTGTTCACTGCACACTGAGCCATACATTCAACGCCAGTCAGGTAGGTGTCCAACACTGCCTCCTTGCCAGGGACAGGGAGGAAAAGGTTTGCCCGAATTTAAAATGAGCCAAGAAGTATGGGAGTGAACGGCCTCGTCACTGAACATGCTGGGGGCTGGGATAGAGGCAGGAGGCAGGTGTGGGCCCAGCTAACGGGGTGTGTGCGGCCAGAGAGGGCAGAGAGTGGGTCAGAGCTGGGGTCAGCAATCAGCCTCACCCTCGATCCTACCTGTTTCTGGAAAGGAGAGGAGCTGTGTCCGGTGCCTTGAGCCCGTTCCCTCCCTGCCTAGGGCACCCTGGCACTTGTGTCTGTTCAGGGCCAGCCCCTGCCAACTAGGACAGCAGCCCTGACCTCAACACAAACAGCCCCTCCTCAGACCCCCTGGACCTTTGGAGGCCCTGCTGTGGCTCCTCCATCTATGTCCTATTGCTGGGCTCTGGCCACCCGGCCTGTGAGCCAGGCCCCCATCCATGTTCTATCACTGGGCTTTGGCCACTCCCTATGAGCCCTGCCCAGTCTCTTCATCTCCCATGTGGGACCTGGTGCCACGTCACAGATGGGCTGAAGCCTTGGCGCTCTGCAAGCTAGCAGTGGGTGCCCAGCCTTGCCCACGAGCTGGAGGCATAGGTCTCAGAGTCCTCCTCCCCAGATCCCTCCTCCCCAAAGCCCTGCTCCCAGAACCCTCCTCCCCAGAGCCCTCCTCCTATAGCCCTCCTGCCCAGTGCCCTATTTGCTGCTGCCCGCCCAGCCCTCTGGACTTGGGCTCCAGGGGAGGACTCAGGGGTCCCAGGTGACCCCCACTGGCTGCCTGCAGCAGCCTTTGTGCATGGGAGAGCCTCTGTTCACTGGCTGAGAGTGGGCAGCTGTTTGCTGAGGGGCTGTGCTAGCCCCTCTGTGGATGCCTCTCCCGGCTCCACTCAGGACTCAATGTGGGTGTCCTTTCCTGCTGAGAGTTTCCTCGGGTGCAGCCCCAGCTGCCTCAGGTTCAGTTTCTCCTTTGGAAGGATCTCTGTGGTGAGTTCCACGAGGCTGGTGCACACGTCCCCAGCTGTGCTTTTCTATGAGCAGCTCCAGTGCACATACGGGCTCAGCCGCTTGCTGCTGCTGGCTCATGGGTAGCCCCCAGCTGGGCCAGGCCTCCCCTCTCTGGCCCCTGCCAGCCCTGAAGCTAAGGGAGAACGGCTTTGGTTCACTCGGACCTTTCCTGCCCATTGGGTGCCCCTCCCACCAGAAGCCCTGGAGGCACCGGGGGGAAACTGAGGCTCAGGAAGGGAGGGATGGAGAGGGACAGGCCACTGGGACCAGGTAGGAGGGGCGGCTCCCTGGGGTCAGCTAGCATCTGCTTGGCTGTGCACGTGGCCGGGCTGCGTGGGGCTCACCTGCGCTTGCTCCTGCTGGCTCTGTGCCTCCTGCTGTACCCGCTCCAGCACCCTCCTGGCCCTGGAGAGCTCCTCGCTCAGAAGGCTCCGCTCTGCTTCTTTCAGGGACAGGGCCTGAACAGGACGGGGTATGCTTGTGAGAACGCTGGGGAGGCTGCGGGGAGGGATGAGGCTCCCCTCGTAGGAGAGGCTGTGGCAGAATGCTGAGTGCAGAGGCTCCCCTGGACACGGCATGTTCACGTTTCTGTCTGTACATCCCTGCCACTGGAGAGGAGAGGCGGCTCCCACAGAGGCACCGCTGGGCCCTGGGCCTTTCACCCTCTGAGCGCCTGCCCTCTGTCCGACACCATCTCACTTCTGTGTCTGCCCTTGGGCCCGTCCCCGGGGTACCATCGCCTTCCTCCGCCTGTCCAAAATCCTGCCCTTTCCCATGCAGTTCGGGGGCCTTCATGAGCCACCCCCATCCCTCTAGGCAACACCCGCTGCAGTGCAGAGAAGGAAGCTTGAAAGCCTGAAAATGCTCCATCTCCCTGATGGTGTGGAAGGCGCGTGAGCGAGACACCCTCAGCCCCAAGGGTGGCACGCTGCTCCATGGGCCAGGCTGTGGAAGCAATGCCTGTCCAATTCACACATGGATATTCTCTCTATGCCCAGGCCCATGTGGGGGAGGGCAGCCCAGAGACACGCGTGCACCTGTGTGGAATGACCTCTGTGCGGTGTCACTAACGTCTCTGACATTGCTGTAATGGCAACAAAGCTGGAGGCAACCCAGATGTCCACGGAAGGAAGAACAGCCAGCCACGGGAAGACCCAGCCCTGGCAGCTCAGCACGCAGCCCAGAAACAGAAGAACAAAGCTGCAGATACACAGTTGGGAAAGGTCACCGAGATGCTTTGGTAATTGAGAAGAGAAAGGCCCAGGAGCCGGCGTGGACTCTCCGTTCCCTTCGTATTAAAAGTGCAGTGTTGGGGAGGTAATGCTGTATATTTCTGTTTGCAAGCAATCTTTGGAGAGTGCTGCATAACAAAAGATTTATCAGGTCTGTGTCCTGGGTCCTTGGAGGAAGCTTCTAAACACTGGGGGTTTCCCCAAATGAGGAGTGTCTGCACTATTCCCGGCGGGCCCCTGGGACCACACCGGAGTTTATGCTAATGAGGTGACTCAGGGTGCACTCCTGCTGGATTTCAGGATGGGGGCTGTCTGCTGAAAGACCACTATTAGAGGGTTGAGGCTTTGAGCCACAGGATGTCAACCCAGCCTTCGAGCAGTCAGAGAAGCGGCCTCAGTCCCATAACCAATCACTGCACCGATCATGCTACGCGGTGAAACCCAGTAAAATCTCTGGACGCCGAAGTGCAGTGGAGCCTCTTGGCTGCGAGCACACCGGGGTGCAGGAGGGTGCTGGGCTGGCTCCACAGGGAGGGCACAGCAGCCCCTGTCTGTGACGTGCCCACACCTTGCCCGCGTGTCTCCTCTTCTGGCTGGTCTTGAATTCCATATTTGATAATGAAACTCTAAGAGGAACAAGAGGCTTTCCTGAGTTCTGTGAGTCGTTCTAGCGAATGGCTGAACCTGAGAGGACCACGGGAACCCCCAAACTGGTAGTCAGGTGGTCAGAAGTGTGGGTGGCCTGGAGACCCCGGACTTGTGGATGGTGTCTGAGAGAGGGCGTCCTGCGGGGGACCTTGCCCTGTGGGGTCTGTGCTATCTCTGGGTCAGAATTGCATGGGCGTGTTACAGGGGAATCAAAGAGAGAGGACAGCTGTTCCCTGAGTGGCCTAGTGAAGGGGAGGGGCAGGAGCGGGGGCTTTTCACTGAATGGCTTTCTATGTTCTAAACCATTTTAAACATCAATGCTCCCCCTTGCTCCCCTCCCTCCCTCCCTCCCTCGAGGCCCTGCTTGTTTTGCTCGCCTGGAGACCTGCTGGCTGTTTATAAATCTGCCCTTACTGGACTATAAGGTCTGCAAGGGTGGGGGCCCTGTCTCTCCCTCCTGTGCCCCTCATGACTGGGCACCGTAAGGGAGTGTTTGTTAGAATTTTAGGCAAAACTTCATCAAATATAGAAGTGTGGCATTCTCTCGGGGGAGGGCTTCACTTTGCAAACAGGTGTGGGTAAACCACCATTCAGACACGGTGGGTAAGAGAATGGAGGGTTCCGGTGAAGGCAGCCCCTCCTGGGCCAGCGGCTCCAGGTCTTTGGCTCCTGCTCCACATATAATTCCTCTTCTTCGTTGTAGAAATAAGATCCCCGACTGGGTCATCACAGGTTCCTCCAGGAAGTGTGGGGAAGTTTCCCGCTAGACCCCCCAGCCCCACTGCTCTGCTCAATTTCTCTACTGCCTAGGGTTAGTTTCTCAGGTTGCCTAGGATAACGGTCAGCTGGCCGAGCAGAGGTCCCGGGAAAGCTTGCTGTACCAGCAAGGGCTCCACAGGCCAGCCTGTCTGTGCTCTGCCCCTGGGGTGCCCCTTACCGTGGTTCTGCTGCGAGTCCAGGGAAGGGAGGGCACTAGCACACGGTGCCTGTCTGCCCTCTTAGCCTGCACTCTTGTTTTTTGTTTTGTTTTGTTTTGATACGGAGTCTTGCTCTGTCACCCAGGCTGGAATGCAGTGGCATGATCTCTGCTCACTGCAACCTCTGCCTCCTAGGTTCAAGCGATTCTCCTGCCTCAGCCACTTGAGTAGCTGGGATTATAGACACCCACCACCACACCCACCTAATTTTTGTCTTTTTTTTTTTAGTGGAGACGCAGTTTCACCATGTTGGCCAGGCTGGTCTTGAACTCCTGACCTCAGATGATCCGCTGGGCTCGGCCTCCCAAAGTGCTGGGATCACAGGCATGAGCCACCGCGCCTGCACTCCTGTTTGACCGAGGTGCCCTCTCTTGGAGGGCTGTGTGTGCCACCGGGAAGCTGGGATTAAATAATCACATGAGAACAGGCCATGTCCTGTGGTTGGTCTCAGATGGGAATGACGGGTTGCGTGGGGGCCTTGATGGGCCATTCACTCCCCAGACGTATTTCTTCCCCTGGAGCCTCTTTTCTCATATATCCAATGGGAATAATATCACCACGTCCCAAGGGACTTTGAACTTACCTTTCTCCTCCTTTGCCTGGCTCTCAGCCCCTCTCGCATGGACCCTGCCTCAGCTTCTCCCCAGCCTCCTGGCCCCAGACTCTTTTCCACCCAACTCCTATCATATCACCCTGGCTCAAGAACATCCACTGGCTCCCTGTCACCTGATGCTGGTGCCCAAGGCCCATCCCTGCTCCACTGCACACCTCTCTCACTGCTTCCGCTCACGTGCAGCCTGGCAGCTGTGCAGAACTTCATGCCATCCCCAGACATCCTGCCAATGTCCACGTCCTCTCCACCCAACACTACTATTCCTCCTGTAAGGCCTTCCCTTCCTCCACCTAAGGATGCAGAGTTGTGGGGCAGTTAAGAGCACAGACCTCGGTGCCCAGCAGGTGCACTGCACAGCCCTGTGCAAGGCATTCAATATTTGTGGACCTTAGTTTTCTCACCACTAATATAGGGATAATTACAGCATGTGCCTCAGAGTGTTGCAAGAATCAAATATTAAATGCAGAAAGTTTGACAATAAATCTTGGCTATTTCGGCTACTGTAACTCCTCCTGCAATTTGTCTTTTTTTTTTTTTTTTTTTTTTTTTTTTTGAGGAGTCTCTGCATCTCGGCTCACTGCAACCTCGCCTCCTGGGTTCTGGTTATTCTCTTGCCCCAGCCTCCCGAGTAGCTGGGATTACAGGTCCCCACCACCATGCCCGGCTAATTTTTTGTAGTTTTAGTAGAGACAGGGCTTCACTATGTTAGCCAGGCTAGTTTTGAACTCCTGACCTCAAGTGATCCACCCACCTCGGCCTCCCAAAGTGCTGAGATTACAGGTATAAGCCACAACAACATAAGATGTTGTACCAACGTCTTATAGTCCTTATCACCGCATGTGACACAATGTGGACGTGTTCATGTGCATGTGCCCATTCCTTTCACTCCACGGTGAATTCCTCAGGGTGGCACCGGAACAGCCTAGACTCGGTAGCTTTTACAGGGCCAGTGGCTGAGTCTCAACTGCTGCTGGGATGGAAGGATGGCCAGATGTGTGGCTGGTAATTCTGTGCTTGGCTTGGTGTTTGAGTTGGATACACTGATGGATGATTGGATGACTGGCTGGTTGGTGGATCAGGTGGATGGATGGATAGACACATGGATGGATGGTTGGATATGTGGCTGGACAGCTGAGTTTGTGGACAGATGAAAGGATGTTAAGTGGATGAATGGATGGATGGTCAGATGGGTTGTGGACAGCGGTGTGGATGGAAGTTTGGGTGCATGGATAGTTGGATGGATAGTCAAATGAACTGACGAATGATTACATGGATGGTGAGGTCTGCAGATGGGCAGCTAGGAATGTGGATGCATGGCCATATATCTGGGTGGATAGCTAAATGTGTGGAAAGAAGAATTGGATATATTCAAGTGAGTGGGTGGATGGTGACAAGTGTGTGGAGGGACATTCACATACATGGATGGATGGGTGGATAGATGAATGGACAGATAGATAGATGGATGGAGGGGTAGGTGAGTGGATGAGTGTATGGATGGATGAACAGGTGGATGGGTGGATGGATGGATGGGCAGGTGGATGGGAGGATGGATGGATGAACAGGTGGATGGGTGGATGGATGGATGAGCAGTTGGATGCGTGGATGATGGGTGGATGGATGGATAAATGGATGGACGGGTGAATGGATGGATGAATTGGTAGGTGGGTGGATGGGTGGATGGGTGGATGGGTGGATGGAGGTGTAGGTGGGTGGATGAATAGACAGATAGAGGGATGAATGGAGAGATGGATGGATGGATGGGTAGGTGGATGGGTGGACGGATGGGTGAATGAATGGACAGATGGCTGGATTAACAGATAGGTGGGTGAGTGAGTGGACAGATGTATGTATGTATGGATGGATGTATGGATGGATGGATGGATGGACAGATGGGTGGGTAGGTGGTTGGACATCTGTCCATCATGACTCCTGTGGAAGAACGAAGCTGCAATTGCAGTGACCTGGAAAGGCTGCATCTGCCTGAGATGTGGCCACATGCAGCCCTTGTGCTGGGCCAGAGAGGACAGGTGCAGGGGGTGTGAGCAACCCTGCTGCCCCCCAGCCCTGCCATCACCTGTTGCATCTTGTGCTCCAGTTGGAGAAGGCGCTCGTCCCGCTCCTGCTTCAGGCTCTGAATTTCCCCCTTCAGAGCCTCCCTCTCAGCTGCACTTTTTGACCCCAGCTCCTTCTCCTGCTCCAGCTGGCATCTGGCTGCCTCCTTCTCCTCTGCCAGGGACAGGCTCAGGGTCTCCTGGACCAAGGTAAAGGGGTGGGCTGTGAGGTCTGGCAGGTGAGGCCAGCAGTTGTCTTTGGTCCTGAGTGAGACCTCGCCTGTGGGATGCCAGGGCTGATGGGCCCCAGGGGCTGTCCGGTCCAGCCAGCTGCACCCCCCCCATATCTTCCCCTCAGAGTCACCAGAGCAGGGAGGGCCTCTCTGGGTCTCAGCACCTGTCATCCCACATTGATCTATCAGTTTGTAAACCATTCCTGAGTCTCTGCAGCGCCCTTGCCACAGAGGGGTGCAAAGACACGTCAAACCAGGCCTCCAGAAGCCTGGGACCTGCGGGACGGCTCTAATGGGTGTGGGGCCCCCTCCAGCCCTCGCCCTTCAGACCAGCCAACGGCACGTCCAGCCTCTTCCATGAGGGAGGCCCGCCCCAAATACCAACCCAAGCCCAGTGTGAGGGCTCCACGAGGAAGGCCCTGGATGCCCACGTGAACTATGAAGCGTGAGCAGGTCCTTGCCCAGCCTTCCCTGGCCAGCTGCCTATGTCTCTGAGCTCAGTCTCCCAGGCCCCCTCCTCCCAAGGGCCTGCCATTCCCTGGGACCTGGTAGCTTTCTAGGAAGCTACTGGTGGGCTCCTGGGAAGCAGACCTTCTCCCTCTGGAGCTGTGCCAGGGCCTCGCGGTGAGCTGACGCCTGGCTCTCCAGGGCCCGCTGTGCCTCCCGCTCCTGCTGTGCCACCTGTCGCTGGAGCCGCCCCACATCCTGCCGCAGCTTCATCTCCTGGACCTCCCAGTCACTTTGTAGCTGCTCCATTTCCACTGTGGGGTGATGGGTAAGGTGCGCCAGGGCCTGGCATGTGGACCCCCGAACCCTTTGGGACTCCTTAGGGAGTGACAGCCTTGGGGGCGACCACTGTCCACTCCAGGCTCTGGGAGTGGGCGGCCAACCCATGGCAGGCTGGGCTGAGCAGGGTCAAGGGTACAGGGCTGCAGCTGGAGGCTACACGCTGACCCTGCGGCCACAACCCCGTTCGGAGCCTCAGGCCAGCACCAGGTGCAGCCTGGGCAAGGTGTTGCTGTTCCTCACGGGCGAGGTGGCCCAACTTGCTTCGTCACATGAGCTCGAGGCTCACATTTGTGCCCCTGTGGGCTCCGGAGAGGGGTGCAGCATGTGTGGGCACTGAGCTCCATGCCAGGGGCCCCTGCATGGCTGACTTTTGGGGAAGGAGCTGAGGGAGTGCCCTTGGAGCACCTTGCAAGGCTTGCCGAGCAAGTCCTGTGCTCCGGGCCTCCTCCTCCAGCTGCTCCTGCAGCTTCGTGGCCAGCTGTTGGGCCTCGAGGAGGCTGCTCTCCAGGGAGTCCCTCTCCGCCCTGCAAAGGAGCAACAAACAATGGGCAAGTCATCCGTAAGATCCTGCGTATAAAATGCTCTCTATAGCTTTACACAGGTGTTAAGGAGACTCAGCTGAAATGCAAATAAATGGAAGAATGTTGTAGAAATTATGGTGCCTCTTGTCTCTGGAGCACCATGTGCTGTTAACAAGAATGAGGAAACTATTTTCTATTCTAATGTCATGAAAAGAGTCCCCCCAAAAAGCCACCCACCCAATTGGACCCCCACATGCAGCGTGATTCCATCATGTGAAAAGCCTGCATGGTGCATTTGTGCATGGAGATCCACTGCTCAGAAGACACCTGGAGCACACACCAACGCACAGCAGAGCCCGTGCCTGGGAGGGAGGGGGATAAAAGACCTCACATTTCTACAATTAATTCTTCAATGATCCAACCATCAATGGCAAGTTTCATTGTTGCTATTTGCTGCCTGTGCTGGGTGTTTATCAGTGAACAAAGCAAGGCACCAAACAACAGGTACAAACACACCGCAAGGGCTCAAGCACAGACACCCACACGAACACGCAAATGGTAGGTGCACAACCCCAAACAGATGAGGTCGGGGCAGGCCATGGGCCACGGGGACCCTGGCAACTCTGGACCAGGCCCTGCCTCCATTTCTCTTCCATCTTTCTGGCCACTGCCACCTCCTTCATCAGGGTCAGAGCACATCCCGGCCTTCTGGGGGCTCACCAGGGCTTGCAGAGGGAGGTCCTCTGGGCTCAGGTCAGAACCCCCAGAAACCTCACTCTGCTGCATGCTACTCTGCTCCCCTTCCAGTCCCTCCTCCCCTAAGTGTTCCTCATGGCCCCATCCCACACTCCCAGGCTTGAGTGCTCTCTTCACCTGGCAGCTCTTCTCCCTTCTTTTTTTTTTTTTTTTCTGAGACGGAGTCTCGCTCTGTCCCCCA
>NC_045444.1:126954538-126955890 GCF_002776525.5 Piliocolobus tephrosceles | reverse complement strand
TTTTTTAGTAGAGACGGGGTTTCACTGTGTTAGCCAGGATGGTCTCGATCTCCTGACCTCGTGATCCGCCCGTCTCGGCCTCCCAAAGTGCTGGGATTACAGGCTTGAGCCACCGCGCCCGGCCAGCTCTTCTCCCTTCTGTGTATAGGAAACCCTCCCTTCAAGTCAGCCTGGAGACCCCTCCTCCTAGAGGCCTGCCTGGTCTCCTGTAAGGGATGTGGCCTCTGCTGCTCAGAAATCGGACGTCTTTGCCTGAAGCTTGGGGACCTGAGCCTGTGCCCAGCCTCTCTCTCCATGGGGGCCCAGGAGCAACTCCAGGGGCTCTGCCATTGAGCCCCTGGACTGGAGGCCTGGCCCCCCACAGGGTGCTCTGAGCAGGGCAGGGCTGCTTGGGGTGTGGGCCAGCAGGAACTTTGGCCCATCTTGCTGGCTGACAAGTGGGCCAGGACTCCATGAAGGGAGGGAGCAGGTCCCCACTGCAGAAGCCCTGTCAGGGCCTGAGGATCCGAGAGTGGAGCCCTTCATAAAGCAAACCCGTGGGGAGGCCTCATCAGAAGCAAGGAGCTGCAGCAGGATTTCCTGCACTTAATGGTCCTCAATGTTACCTGTGAGTTCATCAAAATGGCAGCATCCACACTCTGCGGCCCCACTGGGCCAGTCAGATAAACACACAGAGTGTGTCCGGGCAGACATGGCTTCAGGTCAAGCCCCTCTGTCACCAGAGGCTCAACTGGCCGTCAGGACCCCCAGTTCAGTGGCCTGTGATGCTGGGGCCCGCAGGGCTGCCATGTGCAGGGGGCGGTCAGTGGCAAGGCAGAGGTAGGGGCAGCTGTCAGGGCAGGACCCAGGCTGCTGAGGGCTCTGGCCAGGGCCTGTGTTCTGGGCAGCAGATCCTACCAGCAGGAAAGGGACCTCCACCCCTGGTCCTGGGAGCCCCCAGGGCCCAGAAAGGAGCATGGGAAGGAGCTGAACCCACAGCAGCCTCCCTCAGGTTTTCCTTCCCGATTGCCGCACAAGCTTTCATTTGGAGAAGCGGTTTGTCTGCGAAGAAGCTCAAGGATCCCAGACGCCAATGTTTCTCATGCCTCTCAGATTCTAGAATTCCAGGAGGAAATCTTTTCAACAAAAATACGTAGCTGTGCCTGAGCAGGGCTCTGAGCAGAGCTGATAAGGCACAGAAGCCATCAGCTGCTGGGTTTCTGCAGAGGCTGCAGGATCCATCCAGATCACCAGGCAGCACCTACACACACACACACCAGGCAGCACCTACACACACACACCGGGCGGCTCCTACACACACACACTGGGCGGCTCCTACACACACACACACACACCAGGCAGCACCTACACAC
>NC_045444.1:126937858-126954438 GCF_002776525.5 Piliocolobus tephrosceles | reverse complement strand
ACACACACACACACCAGGCGGCACCTACACACACACCGGGCGGCTCCTACACACACACACTGGGCGGCACCTACACACACACACACACACACCAGGCAGCACCTACACACACACCGGGCGGCACCTACACACACACACACACACCGGGCGGCACCTACACACACACACCGGGTGGCACCTACACACACACACACACACCGGGCGGCACCTACACACATCCTGTTCCTGCCTGCGATTGCCCGTCCCAACTTCTGGGAGTTGCCCTGAGGGCCTCTGGGCTCACCTGCCCACACTCTCCACCTCGTGTGTCCCTGGTCTGGCCCTGCTCCGGGCTCCAGGGATGGGTGTGCCACCCAAGCCTGGGATCAAGCCCTGTGACTCCCGGCTCCCAGGATTGGTACAGGGATATCACGCAGCTCAACATGGCCCATGGCCGCCACTCTCAGGCCTTGTGGGGAGAAGGGTGCTCTGCGTCTGCTGGAAGGGGGACCCTGGAGTGGCTGCTGGCCATCTTGCCACCTCTCAGAGTGAGCCTGCCTAGAATAAGATCTCAGAACCAAGCTGTGCTGAGGGAGGGAGAAGCAGGATTCCAAGGGCACTGTGGGAGTGCCTGAATCCAGCCATCCCTTCACCCTGAACTCCACAGCTCCATGAGCAAGACATTCCACATCTGCCTTCCACCGGTCTCAGCTGTGTTTCTGCACTTGCCACCACCTTCTTCAGGAAGGTGACCCCAGTGTTTTCACTGGGTTGACCTCTTCTAGATGCCCTGCCCCAACCCAAAGGCACCGTGCTTGCCTGTCACTCACAGCCCATTTCATGTGCACACACTCCTTCCCAGTCCTATGCCATGGTGTGCGTGTCCCCATACGCTGCCACACTGCAGACTTTCTGAGGGTAAGGATGTGTGGGACATGCCCTGACTGGCAGGCCCTTGCATACCTGAGATCAGCTGCCTCTTCAGCTGCAAGCTGGCCCTGCCTCTCCAAGGCCTCCTGCTTGGCCAGCAGCTGGGCCCGCTCCTCAGACAGAGCATCCTTGTCTTGCAGGGCCTGCTGCAGAGTGTCCATCTGGGCCTCCTGGTCCTGCAGGCTCTGAGCCAGCTGCTCCTCCAGGGCCTGTTTCTGGCGTGTGACCTAGAGGAGGTGGGAAGTGGACAGTCGGCAGAGAAGGAGAGTAAGTGGGTGGGTGAGCATGGGCCTCTTGAGGGGAAGAAAGGACTTCGGAAGAAGTGATTTCACACAGAATGGCATGGAGGTGAGAGTGGAAGAGGTGGGTGGACCTCAGAAGCACATGGATGTCTTTACGATAGACGGGGCATCCACTCAGGTACCCCGATGGGGATGGTACGGAACTGGGCACTCCAAGGTAGGAGCCAACTGTCAATCTAAATGGTACCATTTGTTTGTCCTCCAGTGTCCAGGGGTCAGGAAACACTACATAGAAATGGCAACAGAAGGTAATGGAAAACTAGACTGCTGCAGACCAACACTTCCACCAAGAATATCATAAAAATCTAGATAGAATATATCACAAGAACATGTAAGAGACCTCAGACAGCTGAAAAGACAGCTGGGACTGAAGCAGCGAAGATCTTGGAGAGAAGGGAGACACAGAGGAATGAGCCCAGCATTTGGTGTCTCCTTTTCCCTTAAGGCATTTGCTGATTTAAAAGTTTGGGTTGAAAAATTGAGATGCCAGGAAGAGTTTCTGGCAGTACCATGGCTTGAGGGGGACAAAAATTAGGGTTCAGAGCCACCAAAGCAGAGAGGCTCTGATACATATCACAAGACCTCCAGTTGTATTCACAGCAGGGCTTGATCCTAGTAGTAGTGGTGAATCAGAAATAGACCATCCTGCATAGACACTGAAGCTCAGGTGTGAATCATCCCAGTCACTGATTGGATTACAGGGACCTTCTACCTTCACTGCCTGCCACGGTCAAAAGTAAATTCTGGCCGAGTGCGGCGACTCCCAGCACTTTGGGAGGCCAAGGCAGGCGGATCACTTGAGGTCAGGAGTTCAAGACCAGCCTGGCAACATGGTAAAACCCTATCTCTACCAAAAATACAAATACAAAAAGTAGCCAGGCATGACGGCATGCACCTGCAATCCCAGCTATTCAGGAGTCTGAGGCAGGAGAATCGCCTGAACCCAGGAGGCAGAGGTTATGGTGAGCCAAGATCATGCCCCTGCACTCTAGTCTGGATGACAGAATGAGACACTCTCTCAAAAACAAACAAACAACAACAATAACAAAAATAAACCCTTTCTGGAAGAAGAATAGCATTGTCAAGATCCTCAAATTATTTCTGTAATTTATTATATATAAGATTGACTATTTAATCAAGATCTGGCCTATCAGGAGACAGGACCACATGACAAAAAAAACACAAATAAGAACAGAAAATAGATATAGATCCTCCCACCCTGGTTATCTAGATATTGGAGTTATCAGACACAAACTTTAAAATAGTTGATTAATATGTTCAAGAAGATTGATAGCAAGATGTAAAGTTTAACAATAGAACTGGATACTAAATATAAAAAATACAATTTAAAATATAATAACCAAAAAAGTAAGAAAACTAATAGACAATGGCAGATTAGACAGAATAAAAGAAAGGACTAGTAACTTGGAAGAGAGACAGAAGAATGGGTTCAGACTGAATCATAAAGAGAAAGAAGGATGGAAAATACACAAAACAGTGTTATAGACACATAGGACAAGCTAAAAATGCCCATCATTTGTGTAATTATAGTCTCAGAAGGAGATGAGAGGGCATATTTGAACAGATACAGGCCAAGAATTTTCCAAATCTAGTAAAATACATCTAGCCACAGACTTAAAATGAGCTGTAACCCCCAAAAGGATAAATTGAAAGAAAATGTCACAGAGATACAACTTAGTAAAGTTTCTGAATACCAAAAATAAAGAAAATTTTTTTTTAAAAGGGAAAAAGACACATAGCCATGAAATGAACAAGACTGACATTTACTTTCCAGCAACAATGAAAGCCCGAAGACAATGGAATGGCTTCATTACATTTCTGAAAGAAAATAATGGCTATTTTAGGATTCTATACCCAGTGAAAATATTCTTCAAAAGTAAAAACCAGGACTTTCTACTTCTGATAATGGTGAGGTAGGTTGTTGAAGACCAACCCTCCCACCTAAAGCAACTGGAAAAGTGACACAACGTACAATCCAATAATCTGTTTAAAAGCATTAGAGAGATACTAAGGCAGTCAGGTCCCTGGTGTTCAGGCTACAGAGAGAAATACATTAAAGTGAGTCTGAAATTCTATGAATATAACAGGTTTCCCCTTTGGGGTATCTGCCAAGTCCTAAGTGACACGGGGTGTAGAGCCTCAGGATCCAATAATAAAGCTTTAGGCCGGGATTTGTGGCTTATGCCTATAATCCCAGCACTCAGGGAGGCTGAGGTGGGCAGATCACCTGAGCTCGGGAGTTTGAGACCAGACTGGCCAACATGGCGAAACCCCATCTCTACTAAAAATACAAAAATTAGCTAGGCGTGTGCCTGTAATCCTAGCTACTCAGGAGGCTGAGGCAGGAGAATTGCTTGAACCCGGGAGGCGGAGGTTGCAGTGAGCCCAGATCTCCCCATTGCATTCCATCCTGGGTGACAGAGCGAGACTCTGCTTGAAAAAAAAAAAAAAAAAAGTTTTAGCTAAAAGACTGGGAACATGGCCTAAGATTTCAGCAAGCTTATGAGATTGAAGCGACATAACTTAGAGTTCAGAGATACCAAAGCAGCCAGGGAATGAAAAGAAGAGCAGATATCAGAAGGGAAGGAAATACCTGGAGGTAAAGCTGAGATTCTATATTGTGATTTTAAAAAACGGGACTGCTGGCTGAGCGCATAATCCCAGCATTTTGGGAGGCTGAGGCAGGTGGATCACTTGAACCCAGGAGTTTGAGACCAGCCTGGGCAACATGGCAAAACCTCATTTCTACAAAAAAAAACAAAAATTAGCTGGACATGGTCATGTGTGCCTGTAGTCCCAGCTACTCATGAGGCTGATGTGGGAGGATCGCTTGAGCCCAGAAGGTCGAGGCTGCGGTCAGCCGTGATCATGCCACTGCACTCCAGCCTGAGCAACAAAGACCCTGTCTCATAAAATAAAATAAATGGTGCTGCTTTGAAAAAGTATGTATTTTGTTTTTATAATTCAGAAGCAGTAAAGGACCAGAAGACTAAGAATCTGAACAAAAAAATAGCAGTTGAGAGTCTGGGAAGTCAGATAGGACTTTTGAAAGTCTTACAGAGTTGAGAAATTAAAACCTGGAGTTTAGGGCTAACTAAAGAGTAGGAACCCTGGTAAACACCTGAGATTTCCAATGAGGAACAGAGGAGAGTTGTATTATATCCTGGGGCAGGCCAGAGATAGATGACTCCTCAGAAAACACGGAAGTACAGTCACAAAGCAGCTCAGTCCTGCACTGGATAAAGGTGATTTATCCCTATTCTGATTTCCCGGAGTCAAAAGCAAATTCCCTCTGGAAGAAGCTTGTATCATTCAAAGCCTTAAATTATGTCTATGAATTACATCTACAAAAACACAAAGTCTGTCATTCAATAAAAAATTATTAAGCATAATAAAAAAACAAAAAAAAAAATGAAGCATCCTAGGAGACAAGGCCAAACTACTGAAAATAAAGAAAAGACAATAGAAATAGCTCATTAGGGGATCCAGATGTTAGAGTTATCAGACAAAGACACAAAAACGCACTGTAATTAATATGTTTAAAAACACACTCAAGGCCGGGCGCGGTGGCTCACGCCTGTAATCTCAGCACTTTGGGAGGCCGAGACGGGCGGATCACGAGGTCAGCAGATCGAGACCATCCTGGCTAACACGGTGAAACTCCGTCTCTACTAAAAAATACAAAAAACTAGCCGGGTGAGGTGGCGGGCGCCTGTAATCCCAGCTACTCGGAGGCTGAGGCAGGAGAATGGTGTAAACCCGGGAGGCGGAGCTTGCAGTGAGCTGAGATCCGGCCACTGCACTCCAGCCTGGGTGACAGAGCGAGACTCTGTCTCAAAAAAAAATAAAATAAAAAAAAATAAAAACACACTCAAGAAGGTAAAGAATGTTACCAAATAACTGAAATGTTTGTGAAAAGATGAGTGTGTGTGTGTGTGAATGGTTAAAAATAATCATTTTAAAATAAAAAATATTAGTAAAGTAGTGTAAGGTTTATAGCGACATATACAGAAATAAAACATACAGCAACAAGAGCGAAAAGGATGGAAGAGATGTCTTAGTAAATTTGTGCTGCTATAACAAAATACCTGAGACTGGGTCATTTATAACGAGCGGAAATGTATTAATTTATCTTCTCACAGTTCTAGAGACTGGGAAGTCCAAAATCAAGGTGCTGGCAGGTTCAATTGTCTATGAAGGACTACTCTTACTTCCAAGGCTGTGCCTTGGTGCTGCATTTTCCGGATGAGAAGAGTGCTGCATCTTCACATGGTGGAAGGCATAAGGGGAAGTGAGACACAAATGTTGCAGGAAGCCCCTTTCATAAAGGCTTTAATCTCACTGATGAGGGTGGAACCCTTATGGCCTAAATCGTCTCTTACAGGTCCTACCTCTTGATACTGTCACAATTAGTCATTACGTTTCGACATCTACATTTTGGAGGGGACACATTCGAAACATAGCAAGGGATAAACGGAATATATTGCTGGAAGGATCTTACATTGTTTGTGAAGTAATATAGTATTTGGATATAGACTGTGCATATCATAATTTTAGGGTAATCACTAAAACTAACAAAAAGAAAAACACAGCTAAAAACAATCAATAGAGAACATAAAATGGAATACTAAATAAATATTCAGCTAACCCCAAAGAAGGCCAGAAAGGAAGAATGTAAAAATATTTTTAAAGTATGAGACAAATAGATGGCAAATACCTAGATGTAAATAAAGCATATTAATAGTTACATTAAATGTAAGTGGTCTAATAAACACTCTAATTAAAGATAGAAGTTGTCAGAGTAAATATAAAGGCAAAACCCAAATATGCTTTTGACACACACTTTATTTGTTGATTTTTGAATTTTTTTATTTCAATAGGGTAACAGGTGGTGCTTGGTTACCTGAATAAGTTCTTTTTTTTTTTTTTTTTGTTTTTTTTTGAGACGGAGTCCTCGCTCTGTTGCCCAGGCTGGAGTGCAGTGGCCGGATCTCAGCTCACTGCAAGCTCCACCTCCCGGGTTTACGCCATTCTCCTGTCTCAGCCTCCTGAGTAGCTGGGACTACAGGCGCCGCCACCTCGCCCGGCTAGTTTTTTGTATTTTTTAGTAGAGACGAGGTTTCACCGTGTTAGCCAGGATGGTCTCGATCTCCTGACCTCATGGTCCGCCCGTCTCAGCCTCCCAAAGTGCTGGGATTACAGGCTTGAGCCACCGTGCCCGGCCATGAATAAGTTCTTTAGTGGTGGTTTCTGAGATTTTGGTGCACCCATCATCTGAGCAGTGTATACTGTACACAATGTGTAGTCTTTTATCCCTCACCACCCCCAACCCTTTCCCCCGAGTCCCCAAAATCCAATGTATCATTCTTATGTTTATGCATCCTCAGAGCTTAGGTTCCACATATGAATGAGAACATATGATGTTTGGTTTTCCATTCCTGAGTTACTTCACTTAGAATAATAGCCTCCAATTCCATCCAGGTTGCTGTGAGTGCCATTATTTTATTCTTTTTATGGCTGTGTAGTATTCCATGGAGCGCGTGTATATACATATCTATATCACATGTTTAAAATCCACTCGTTGATTCATGGGCATTTGGGCTGGTTCCGTATTTTTGCAATTGCAAATTGTGCTGCTATAAACACGTATGTCCAAGTATCTTTTTCGTATAATGACTTCTTTTCCTCTGGGTAGATACCTAGTAGTGAGATTGCTGGATCAAACAGTAGATCTACTTTTAGTTCTTTAAGGAATCTCCACATTGTTTTGCAGAGTGGTTGTACTAGTTTACATTCCCACGAACAGTGTAAAAGTGTTCCCTTTCACTGCATCCATGCCAATATCTTTTTAAAAAAATTTTTTGATTATGGTCATTCTTGCAGAAGTGAGGTGGTATAGCATTGTGGTTTTGATTTGCATTTCCTTGATAATTAGCGATGTTGACCATTTTTCCGTATGCTTGCTGGCCATTTGTGTATCTTCTTTTGAGACTTGTCTATTCATGTCCTTAGCCCACTTTTTTGATGGGATTGTTTGTTTTTCTTACTGATTTGAGTTCTTTGTAGATTCTGGATATTAGTCCTTTGTCAGATGTATAGACTGTGAAGATTTTCTCCCACTCTGTGGGTTGTCTGTTAACTCTGCTGTTTTTTTTTTTTTTTTTTTCTGTGCAGAAGCTTTTTAGTTTAATTAAGTCCCATCTATTTGTCTTTGCTTTTGTAGCATTTGCTTTCGGGTTTTTGGTTATGAAGCCTTTGTCTAAGCCAATGTCTAGAAGGATTTTTCTGATATTATCTTCTAGATTTTTTTTTTTTTTTTTTGAGGCAGAGTCTTGTTCTGTCACCCAGGCTGGGGTGCGATGGCATGATCTCGGCTCACTACAACCTCTGCTTCCCGAGTTCAAGTGATTCTCCTGCCTCAGCCTCCTGAGTAGCTGGGATTACAGGCATGTGCCACCATACCGGGCTAATTCTTGTATTTTTAGTAGAGACAGGGTTTCACCATGTTGTCCAGGCTGGTCTCAAACTGCTGACCTCGTGATCTGCCCACCTCAGCCTCCCAAAGTGCTGGGATTATAGGTGTGAGCCACTGTGCCTGGTCTATCTTCTAGAATCTTTATGATTTCAGGTCTTAGATTTAAGTCTTTGATCCATCTTGAGTTGATTTTTGTATAAGGTGAGAGATGAGGATCCAGTTTCTTTCTTCTACATGTGGCTTGACAATTACCCCAGCACCATTTCTTGAATAGAGTGTCCTTTCCTTACTTTATGTTTTTCTGTGTTTTGTCGAAGATCAGTTGACTGTAAGTATTTGGGTTTATTTCTGGGTTCTCTATTCTGTTTCATTGATCTATGTGCCTATTTTTATACCAGTACCATGCCATTTTGGTAACTGTTACCTTATAGTATAGTTTGAAGTTGGGTAATGTGATACCTTCAGATTTGCTTTTTGCTTATTCTTGCTTTGGCTCTGTGGGCTCTTTTTTTGGTTCTATATGAAATTTAGGATTTTTTCTAGCTCTGTGAAGAATGATGATGATATGTTGATGGGAATTGCATTGAATTTGTGGATTGATTTTGGCAGTATGGTCATTTCCACAATATTGATTCTACCCATCCATGAGCATAGGGTGTGTTTCCATTTGTTTGTGTCATCTATGATTTCTTTCAGCAGTGTTTTGTAGTTTTCCTTAAAGAAGTCTTTCACATCCTTGGTTAGGCACATTCCTAAGTTGTTTTTTTTTTTGCAGCTATTGTGAAAGGGGTTGAATTCTTGATTTGACTCTCAGCTTAGTCGCTGTTGGTGTACAGCAGAGCTACTGATTTGTGCACACTAATTTTGTATCCCGAAACTTTGCTGAATTCATTTACCAGCTTAGGAGCTTTTGGGAGGAGTCTTTAGGGTTTTTTAGGTATATGATTATGTTATCAGAAAACAGTGAGTTTGACTTCCTCTTTACTGATTTGGACACCTTTTATTTCTTTCTCTTGTCTGATTGCTCTGGCTAAGAATTCTAGTACTGTGTTGAATAGAAGTGGTGAGAGTGGGCATCCTTGTCTTGTTCTAGTTCTCATGGGGAATGCTTTCAACTTTTCCCCATTCACTATAATGTTGGCTATGGGTTTGTCATAGATGGTTTTTATTACCTTAAGGTATGTCCCTTCAATGCCAACTTTGCTGAGGGTTTTAATCATAAAGAGATGTTGGATTTTGTCAAATGCTTTTTCTGCATCTATTGAGATGATCATGTGATTTTTGTTTTTAATTTTGTTTATGTGGTGTATCATATTTATTGACTTACATATGTTAAACCATCCTTGCATCCCTGGTGTGAAACCCACTTGATCATGGTGACACACACTTTAAATAAGCAGACACAGATAAGTTGAAAGTAAATATATGAAAAGGATATACCATGGAAACACTAAGCATAAGAAAATGGAAGTGGCTATATCAATATCAAAAAAGTAGATATCAAAAAAAGAATATTGCTAGAGACAAGAGGGGATGTTTTACAATGATAAAAAGCCAATTCGTCATAAAGACATAAATTTCTAAATATATATACACCTAATAATAGAAATTTAAAACACATGAAGCAAAAATTGACTATGGGAAGAAACTAAGGGGAGATCTAGGGAAAGAAACAGACAATTCCATTATCACAGATAGAGATTTTAATGCCCTTCTGTCACTAACTGATGCAGCAAGTAGACAAAAACAACCAATCAAAGAAATAAATCGACATACAGAAAACTCCAGTAAGGGCTTAGAAGATTTAAAAAGCATTACTAAGCAACTTGATTTAATTTATATTTGTAGAACAATGCACTCAGCAATAGCATAATACACATTCTTTTGACATGTTCAAGATAGATGATAGACTGGGACATTTAAATCCATTCAAATAATATGGAGTATGTCCTCTGATCATGATGGAATTATATTAGAAATTCATAACAATTAGGCATTTAGAAAACCCTATTTGGAATTTAGGCCATATACATCCAAATAATCCATGGGGCAAAGAATAAATCACATGAGAAAAGAGAAAATAGTTTGAATTGACTGATAATAAAAACACAACATGCAAAATTTTTAGGACGCAGATGAAGAAACAGCCATAAAAGCAAATAAGAAATTGGAATAGATTATATATCTGTTAAAGAAACTGAATTCATTATCAAATGCTTTCTCACAAAGAAAACTCCAAGCTCGCATTATTTCATTAGTGAATTCTGCCAAACATTTAAGAAATAAGTAATACCAATTTTACACAAACACTTGCAGGAAATAGAGGAAGAGAGACTACTTTCCAGTGTATTCTAGGAGGCCAGCACAACCCTGATTCCAAATCTGATGATTCCAAGGAAAGAAAATTACAGAAATATTACTCACAAATAGAGATGCAAAAATCTTTAACAAAATATTGTAAGTTGAATAAAAAATATATAAAGTGGATACTAACTCATGACAAAGTAGGGCTTACTTAGGTATGCAAGTTTAACATCTAAAAAATTAACCAGTATAACTCACTGCGTTAACAACACAAGGAGAACAATGACGTGATCATCTCAATAGCTCCAGAAAAAGCATTCAGCAGAATCCAATACCCATTTATAAATTTAAAAAAAATCAGCATACTAGGAATGAAAGGGAACTTCCTTACTCCGATAAAGGGCCTCTGTGAAAAGCCTACAGATAACATCATGTTAAATGGTGAAACATCAAATTATTTCCCCACGATTGCATTGGTGGAAGTATGGCCACTCTCACCACTTACATTTAACTTTGCTCTGTACTTAGTCTTATAAGTGAATTTGTCAAGGTCATATGACTCAAAATAAACATACGAAATTGTATTTCACATGAAATTCTATTTCTATAATAATGAACAACGAGAAAACGACATTAAAACAGTAATATAATTCATGATATAAAAATCTAGAATTAACCTAATCAAAGATGTGCAAGAAACCTCTACATGGAAAACTACAAACATGGCTGAGAGTAATAAAGACTAGGAGAGATATACCATATTCATGGATATAATATTCAATCTATTTAAGATGTTCATTTCCTCAAGTTGATCTATAAATTCCAAACAATTTTACTCGAAGTCCTAGCAGGCTATTTTGCAGGAGAGGGAAGAAGAAATTGACAAGATGATTCTAAAATGTATATGAGTATGCAAAGGATTTAGAACAGCCAAAACAATCTTGAAAAATAAAAAGGCGGATGTGTGTACACTACTCAGTTTCAAGACTTACTAAAAAGCTATCATCATCAAGACTGTGTGGTTCTGGTGAAAGAAGGAATAGATTGACTTGCACAGATCAACAAATCCCACATATATGATCAATTTATTTTCAACAAGTTGCCAAATTTAATCAAGGACAAAAGGAGAGAGTTTTAAAAAGTGGTGCTAAAAAACCTGGGTATTAGTATGAAAAATAATGGACCTTAGTTCTTACATCATATCATACACTTGTGGTTCTCACACTTTAGTGTGCAGCAGAGTCCCATGGAGGGCTCATTAAAATCCAGATTTCTGGGCACCCCCCCCAGAGTTTCTGATTCAGCAAGTCTTGTGTGATTTGTGTGGACAATCCCAATGTCCAGCAACAAGTGGATGAGTAAGCAAATGTGGTTTACTCATCCCAAGGAATATAACTATGCAGTTAAAAACAAAGCGCTTAGGGATACACTGAACAATATGTATGGATCTCAAAGACGTGATGTTGAGAGAGAGAAGCTGGACACAAAAGCATCTGTACCGCATGGCTCCATTCATAAGGAACTCTAAAACAGGTGCATCCAGTCCGTGGCACTGCACATCAGAGCAGAGGCCGCCTGGGTGGGAGCCAGGGGCTTTGGGCAATGGCTGAGGGCACGTGGGGGAACCTGCTGGGCTGACAAAAACGTTCTATGTCTTGATTCTGGTGGCGGCTACCCAGGTTTGTACAATGGTCAAAACTCTTTGACACTGTACACTGACTTATTAAATGTCAATAGAAAAAGAGGAAAAAGATGACCCCAAAAAAGGACAAGACAGAATCTGAAAACGGAAGGAGGATTGAACGTCCTGAATGTAACAGGGGCTGCGGAATCTGAGCCACGGGCGCTTGAAACCCAGTATGGGCAGGGTTTCTGCGTGGATGAACGAGGCAGGATTGGAAAAAACCAAGACTGTTCTTTTCTCCAGTGAGTTGAGGTTCCTCAGCAAAAGATGGGGAAATTGGGAATGAATGCACGAAGGCACCAGTGCATACGCAATCGCAGAGTTCAGCTGTGTGGATGTGGACCAGGGAGAAATAAGACAGAGGAGGAAAGATCAAAGCTCTCTAAGGGCCCAGCGTGCAGAAGTCACTGGCCTCAGGCCCGGGCTCCCCTGCCAAGTGGCGGGATGGATATAGAGGCCAGGCCTGATGGAAATCTTCTTCTCTGCATATCCTCGCCCTGCCCCTACCCCCACGGGGAGCCCCCACCCCCACGGGGAGGCCAGCACTGGGCTTAATCCGTTACCCAGACAGAAAGAGCTGGTTTGGGTATCCTGAGCCTGCCTGACTCCCAGAAGTACCTTAGGCAGGACCTGCGACCCAGCCGTATCCCAGACGGCAGCAGCCTGCCCTGCAGACGTCCTCACCTGGCCCACCTGCTCCTGGAGCTGGGCCTTCTCTCGCCCCAGCAGGGCTGCCTGCCCCTCTAGCTGCTCCTGCTGCTGCTCCAGGCGTCCACAGGCCTGCTGCAGGCCCCTGCGCTCTGCCCGCTCCAGCACCAGCTGCTGTTCCGCCTGTGCCAGCTGCTCCCTGGCCCGGACCTGCTCCTGCTCCAGAGTCTTCTGCTGCTCCCGCAGCTGGTCCTGCTCCTGCTCCAGCTGCCACCAGGTGTCAGGGGCTCTGCATCCACTCCCCGCACCCTCAGTCCCTGTAGACCAGCCACCCTCGAGGCCTGCCCCAGGGGCACTGTCTTCCCTCCCTCAGGCCTGGCCCAGGGGTACCGTCTTCCCTCCCTCAGGCCTGGCCAGAGCCAGTCAGGCTCCCTCGTCCCCAAAACCTTGGACCAGGAGAGGAAGTGATCTGGGAGAATGGAAGGAAGGCCCAGGGCTGGGAGACCCACAGCCACCTGGGAAACAGGTTCCGGCGAGGCCCGCCCCGCTGGCTCTTGTCTTACCTGGAGGGTCAGGTGGTTCAGGTCACTTTTGTCCTGAGCCAGCGCCTCCATCAAGGCGGCCATTGCAGCCAGGGAGTCCCTTTGCTCCACTCCCTCTGACTTCAGCCGCCTCACAAGAAGCTCCAGGTCCGCATTGCTGCACTCGGCCTGGGGCAGGGAGGGGGATGCCAGGGAGGGACCTTTAGCTTCCAAGGCAGGGCTGTTGCGGTGGGAAAGGAGTGAGCCCAGAGCTGCGGAGGTGTGCAAGCCAGAGCTCCTGGGCAGACATGATGGGAAGGTCGCCACAGTGGGGAGGTCTCAGGACCAATGGTGGCTCCAGGCACTGAGGCTCCAGCCAGAGGAGGTGGCTGGTGGGCCAGGGAGAAGCCATGAAGAAGCGGACGTGGCCAGCAGGGTTGAGAGCAGCTGGGCCAGGCTGGTGCCTACTGGTTGGGGATGGGAGAGGCCTTTGGTGACTTTGGGAGCTCTGGTGATGGGCTGAGGGTCCCGGCAGGCGGGAGAGAGGGAGTGTGAGGCCAGGTCAGTGAGGCTGGGGTGGGTGGGGGCAGATGGGAGCGGGGGTGGGGCTGGGGGGAGCAGAGGCGTACCCGCGCCAGGGCGCTGCGCAAGCCCTCCCTCTCGCTCTCCACGACATCCCGCTGCAGCTGTGCTGTGCTCAGTGCCTCCCGGGCTGATGCCAGCTCCTCTCTGAGCCCAGAGACCTTCTCCTCCAGCTGCTGCAGGCGGCTTTGACTGAGGCCCCAGACCAGAGGGCGGGAGGTCCCTCAGGGTTAGCAGTGGCTGCCCCATGGGATTTCAGGCAGGCAACCGCCTGCAACTCCCTCCAAGCCCAAGGAGGCCCAGGAGGACCAGGAAGGCAGGGAGCCCTTTGCTTCCGGGCTTCGTTTCTGGGTCAGGGGAGGCACAGGTGCCTCCAGGGGGACAGGAGGGGTGGGGCCCCACATCTGCTGGGTCCACAGGGTGGTGGATATGCACCCAAGTGGGGCACTGGGCCAGAGGGAGTGAGGATTGGTCTGGAGGATGGTACAGCCTGGGGAGGAGCCTGGAGAGCCCCCGCCCCTGCCTGTTAGGGCCGCCACCACACCCTGAGATGAGACAGGTAAAGAAGCAGACCCGTGGACCAAGGCCACGTGGCTGATGGTGGCAGAGTGGGGTCTCTCCTGTAGGAGGGGCCCTGTCCACCCAGCCACCGCCGCGCACCTGGTCTCCAGTGCCCTGCAGCTCCGCTCCCTCTGCAGAGCCAGCTCCTCCCTCCGCTCTGCCTGCAGCAGGAGGCTTCTCTGTAGCTCCGTGGCCTCTGCCTCCAGCCCCTGCTTCTCCGCATCTGCAGCATCTGCCTTCCCTCTCAGCTCCTCCACCACCATCTCCAGAGCAGCCTTCTCCCTGGGGTTGGAAGGGGCAGAGTTGGGCGGCCCTGGACACATTCAAGGTGCACCATGTGCCTTGGTGGGCAGTTGGGGCTGGGTGGATGCCAGCCTGTGAGACTGCATGGGCAGAGGGAGCCCGAGAAGCACACAGGGTCTCACTGGCGGGGGTGGCCCACCCCGGCCCATGCTCAACTTGTGCTCACAGGACTCTGCTGGAAGGAAAGGACCCCTCCCCGGCGGGCATCCCCTCCAGCTCTAGAGGTGCTTGTCCTGACAGCAGCCCTGGGCCCTCAGGATCCCACACTCCCTGTGCAAGGCCGTGCAACCCCTTCACCCCGTTACCTCCCCAGGAGCTTGCAGGACGCCCGGCACTGCTGCACCTCGAGCCTCTGGGCCTCCAGCTGGCCCTGAAGGGCCTCTCGTTCCCGTGCCTGCTCCCGAGCCCGCTCCTGCTGGAGCTTCTGTGCAGCCCACAGCTCCTGCCGGCACTCGGACAGCTGCTCCCGGAGCCCGGCTGCCAGTGCCTGGGAGGACTCCAGCTGCAGGCACAGCTCCTGCTCGGGTGGGGTGCGGTGTGGGTCCCTCTGACCTAGGCAAGCTTTGCCCACTGAGGCCCACCAGGGCTGGAGACTCCCCAAAAGGACCCCCCCACACACACTGGAGCCCCTCCCTGGGGCCATGGGGCTCAGGGGCAGGCGCCATAACTATCCTTCAGCCTGAGGGGCTCATGTTTCTGCCCTCAGGGAGACAGGGGGTCCTGCGGGCTGCGGCTGCCCACCTGTTCCCGCCGCCGCCGCCTCTCGATGGCTGCCCGCACGGCCTGCAGTACAGGGTCCAGGGTGGCTGGGGAGTGGGTATGTGGTGGGGACGCCCCTTGATGGGGGGATGTGGCACGTTGGGGGCTCCTCAGTGGGCGCCGTGGCTCCCCCAGTTCAGTGATGCTGCTCCATGACAGCTCCAGGCACTGGGCGTCCTCCTGGGCCACCTTCGAGGCGCAGAGAGGAAGGGATAGAGGGGCCCAGAGCACAGGGCCATGATTTGATGGGGACCATGCAGACAATCCTGAGGGTCCCTGAGGGCCACCTCCATCTTTGCCACTGGGAGGACAGGCGAGGGGCCGCACCTTCCTGATGCGCCTCAAAGTGCCCTGCAGGGACCCCACCTTGCCCTGCAGGCCATCCGCCACCCCCCCGGGCTACCACTGCACCAGGCTTCCTGTGGCAGACAGACCCCCACCACACAGCCACTCCCGTCCCATCCACCAACCAGGTTCTGCAGGTCGGTTCTGAGGGCAGCGATGGTCCTCGCCTTCTGCTCATTCTGCTCTGTGAGCTTCTCCACCAGCAGCGTTTGCTCCGAGAGTCTGGTAGGAGTTGGGGATGGGGGGGAGGGTGAAGGGCAGGGCCCAGAGGATGGGCACCCAAGCATGCCCTGGCTCTGCCCAGACTCCTCCGTGCAGTGGCCCCCCTGCCGGGGCTGGGTAATGCCTCTGTCTGAGTGGCCTCCGTCCCTGGTCTGAGCACGCGTCTCTCCAGCCACAGAGCCTTCAGTGGCTCCCACGGTCTCAGAAGTCAAGGCCCACACCCTGACCAGCTCTCCAGCCTCAGATGCAGTGACTGCCCGAGGCTCTGCCCTGTCCTTATGGCACCACAGAGGGAGTGCCCACTGCGGGCCTTTGTCCGGCCAGTCCTTCCGCCTGGAGCACCTGTCACCATCAGTCTAACAATAAGTGATTTTACTGTTCCTTCCTTCCCAGGACCCAGCTTCTTACTAAAGACCCCAGGTCCCCCTTCCTGTGGCTCAGGCCCTGGTGTGCTGCCCCGCAGCCCTTGGGCCCCCATGTCCTGTCCTGCTCGTTTGGGGCTAGGTTGTGGTGTGTTTGACTCAACTAGACCCCCTGAGGGTAGGGAGGGCTTCCGCCTGTCAGCCTGGCAGGGTGTTTGTGGCCAAGTGGGCCCCGGACCCCCAGTTGTGAGGCGTCGGCCCCACGGCCAGCAGGTTAGACCTCCACTGGGGAGCCACCGCCCCACTTTCTGCTGAAGCTGCCCTCAAGAGACCTCTGAGCCCCCGATGTGGGCGGTGGGTCTGAAACCTTCCACAGTCACGGCGAGGCTCACAGACCACAGAGAGGGTGTGGGTGTCCTTCACGTGAGGCGGGAGGAGGCCGGGTCCCGCTTCCTGCCTCAGTTTTTAAACAGTTTACCTACGGTGAGCTCTTCCCCTGGAATAATGTGCCCTGCTTTAAGTCCTGAAAACTCCAGATCCGGGTGCTGAGCCCCAGGACACAAACCCAGTGAGTTCCCTGCT
>NC_045444.1:126925217-126932858 GCF_002776525.5 Piliocolobus tephrosceles | reverse complement strand
GGGCCCTCCCTGTGCCAGCCGGCTGACCCTGGGCGCCCACCTGGCCTGGAGCGCCACCTTCTCTGCGTCCCAGCGGACCTGCAGCTGCAGCATCTCTCCAACCTTGTCCCGAAGCTGCTGCCCCAGGGTGCTGGCCGTGCTGCTGGCCGACAGTCGCAGGTTGGATTCGAGGTTCAGGCAGGCGGTGTGCAGGCGGCGGGCTGTCTTGGCCGTGTCTGCCTGCAGGTCGGCGAGGCCCCTGGGAGACAAGGGCAGCACCTGTGGCTGACTCAGGACCTATCTGCAGAGGGAGGGCCTGGTCCCATCAGTCCCACAGAGGACCCCCTCCCTGGCCATCCTCAGGAGAAGCCCCCGCTGCATGGCACTGATGGTTCCCATGTGTCACCAAATGCCAGGAAGGCAGCTGGGGAGGAGTGAGCAGGGGCAGGGCCAGACTGCAGCCACCTTCACTGAGTCATCGACCTTCCGAGCCCCTGACTCTTCCTGTGTAAGGAGCTGCTACCTACCTAAGAGCTAGCGGGGTGGTACCAGGACTGACCTCCAGTGTGGCACCCAGCAAGGCTGGATAGACCACAGAAGCTCCATCTGGGTAGGTGTCCCCCACCCCACAATGTCCTGTCCACCCTCCTCTCATCTCTCCTTGGTGTCCCCCACCTACCTCCCTGGCCTGTTTGTCCCTCTCCCAGACTGCCCTCCTCGGCCGCCCTCATCACTGCTCCTACTGCCCAGCCTGAGGCCCAGCCAGGGCTGGTTGAGGAGCCGGCAGGCCAGGGCTATTGCACCCACGGAAGGGCCCGCCCCAGGCACCACTTCCCCTCTCCCCGAGGGGGCCTCAGCTCCCTGCAGCCTGGTGCCTGGTCCCAGGTGGGGCAGCCGGCACTCACCTCTCAGTGGCTGCACGCAGCTCTGCCAGGTCTGTCCCCAGCACCACGGCCTGTCTCCACAGGAGGAGGAGGTCCCGGGGCTTCCCCAGGCCCCCTGGTCGGGTCTGAAAGCAAGGGGCCTCCCGTCTACTCCAGGCTGGGGCGCCTTTACCCTCCCTGAAGCCCACTCTTTTCCAGGTGCCATGTCCCTCTCCATGGGGACTGGAAGTGGACCCAGCATCCCAAGCCCCCATATCTCACAGGCACAGGAGCCGTGGGCTCCCCCAACCCCACCCTGGGGCTACAGTGTGCCTCTCTCCAGGAGATGACCTGGGGATATGACCACATTCAGCCCTTCCAGGCCAGCCTGCGTGCATGGAGGTGGAAGGGTGGGGTTCGTCGGCCCCTGAAGAGAGAAGGTGCTGACTCAGTCTCAGCTCCCCAGCTACTCTCAGGAACTGCTCAGGCTCAGAACACTCCAGAACCAGGCCCGGTCCCCTGCTGGGGCATGGGGCAGACAATTCTGCAGCACGTGGCTCCTACCCTCCCACTCTGAGGGAGGAGGATGGGCTTCCTTTCTCCAGTACAGTCTTTCTCCTTACTCTGGAGGCTCCTGAAGATGTCCAGGTGTTGGCACTTCAAAGGTGCCAGGGACACAGAAGCAAATTAGAAGCCTCAGGACTGGGGCCACCGTTCAACAGGGAGGAGGGTGGCAAAGCCACTGAAGTTAGAAGCCTCTAGCACTGGGTCCCCAGTTCAGCAGGGTGGGAAGTCACCGCTGAGACAAGGCCAGTGATTAGGCTGTAATGGAGCCGAGTGGGAGGACTCTGTGTTGGGGGCAGGAATGGGGGAACCGTGTGTGTTCAGTGGTTCCAGCCTTGCAGGGAGCTAAGATGAAAGCCAGGAGTCTCAGAGTCTCCACACCACCTGCTAGGCCCTGCACTCACCTTCTCCCGCTCACCGACCTCTGGAACTCAGGGGTCTACTGTGTTCCTACCACCTCTCCCTGCCTGTGACAGCCCCACCCCTGCTCCTCCAGACTGCCTTCAGCTAGAGCACTCACATCCTGCCCATTCTCCAGAACTCGCACAGAGGACTATGACCAGAAACCAGCGGAAACAATAGAACGAGACCTTGAAGAACTTCAAATATTAGATCATCATCTCATCTCCATGAAGCTTGCCTGAACCCCTCACCTGATCCCACATCTGAGGTTCCCCCCAGCTGAGCCCATAACACCTGGCCATACACCCTCCAGAGGGCATGTCCCTCTGTGCCCATTCCACCTGTCTGTATACCCTCTGAGGGTACAACTCTCTGAACCCATACCTGGCCATACACCCGCTGGATGGGACACCCCTCTTTAGTTAAAAAATAAAAAAATCACCAAAGGCACAAGGAAACAAAGGACCATGATCAGAAACCAGCAGAAACAACAGAACCAGACCTTAAAGAATTTCAGATATTAGATAGTCAGACACAGGCTACAAAAAGACTATTTTTAACATGCTCCAATAAATAAATGAGAGGCTTGAAAATGTGAGTTAAGAAGCCAGGCGAGGTGGCTCTCGCCTGTAATCCCAGCATTTTGGGAGGCTGAGGCGGGTGGATCACCTGAGGTCAGGAGTTTGAGACCAGCCTGGTCAACACGGTGAAACCTCATCTCTACTGAAAATACAAAAATTATCTAGGTGTGGTGGTGTACACCTGTAATCCCAACTACTCTGGAGGCTGAGGCGGGAGAATCGTTTGAACCCGGGAGGCAGAGGTTGCAGTGAGCTGAGATCTTGCCACTGCACTCCAGCCTGAGTGACAGAGCGAGACTCTGTCTCAAAAAGGAAAAAAAGAAAATGTGAGTTAAGACTAAGCTATTTAATATATGGGAAAGAATCAAACAGAACTCTTAGCGATGAAAAATACCATATTTGCAATTTAAGCTAAGTAGGCAAATTGAACAGAGATTAGACATCAGAAGAGAAAACTGATAGACAGAAATGGAAATTTGAAGAAATTATCTAGAATATAGTCCAGGGTAATAAAAAGAACAAAACCGTGAACGGTGCCTGGGAGAGAGCGTAAGAATGGCTAACACACGTCTAGCCGGAGCTCAGAGGAAGGGAGGTATGTGGTGAGCACCGGTAATGTTTGAAGAATATTGACTTTCCAAAAATAACAAGTGACGCAGAGGCTCCACGAACCCTAAAGCGGGATAAACAAATAAATCTACACGCAGACACAACACAGGGACATGGCACAACCACCAAGTCAGAGCAGGGGTCTTAAGAGCAGCCAGGTGAGAAGACATGTTACCTTGATAAGGAGCCAGTCAGAATCCAGGCAGCCTGGAAGCTGACTTCTCAACGGCAGCAGCGGAAGGAGAAGGAGAAAGCAGATCTTTAATGTGCCGAGAGAAAGCAGCTGTCAACCAGTGAGAACAGTTCTCAAGGACAAAGGGAAAATAAAGACCTGGGTGATCGAATGCCAAACTCAACTCAGGGACCCTCTCCTTCCGGCATTTGTTCTCACACAGCGGAAACAGCTCCTGTGTTCATCAGATGACCTGCCCTGCGGTCTGAGGACGAGGACGGGGATCAGGCAGTGGGGGGAACAGGAGATCTGCTCAAATGCCTCGAGCCAGCAGGCCTAGCACAGGCGATGACTCCTTGCTGATAGCACGGTCCCGCTGATGCTCTGCAGAGGCCAGCATTCCCTCTCAGAGTGTAAACCTCGGCTGGTTTGTCTGACATCCGCCTTTTAGGAGAAGCAGCTGCGGGGGGGCTCGGGGCTGGGACCTGGCCCCCGTGGGGGTGAGTGGCGGCCCTTCTGGGACAGGCTTGTCTGAGGGACGTCTGTAGAGGCAGCCTGAGGCCAGAACTGCGGCTGCCCCTCTGGCTCCTGCCTCCACCTGGCACAGCACATCTTCCGGGGGCCCCTCTTCCTGGGGAAATCCTTGCCCACGGTGCCCGTAGCGTGCAGGGCTGGGCGTCCAGGCCCCCTTTGCTGGAGGGCTGTTGGGAACACCTCAGGCCCTCAGGGACTGCCGGACTGGAGAGCCGCGTTACCCAAGGCTACAGCAGCTTCAGGGGGTCCCACGACCATGGAGAGATCTGAGCAGGGCATGAACACCTGGATGTCTCCCTCCCACAGGGGCTGGTGCCTGGAACCCTGTGCCCGGACCCCTGCACGCCTCAGGGCTTCAGAAGTTGGAGTGGGTAAGGCTGCAGGGGGACCTGGGGGGCCACGGCCAGGCGCCATGAGCAGCGGTGCAGCCCCAGGCTCCTTCCAGGGTTCCCCTTCCTGAAGTCTGGCCAGGAGTTCAGCCTATGGAGACAACCTGCCTCTCCAAACAGGGTGGTCCACACCGGAGCTGGGATGCGGCCCCAGTGCCCCATTCTCAGAGCCCTGCCCTCCTTCTCTGGGTGGGGGGCAGTGGGGGTGGACCAGGGAGTCCCTCACTCCACAGACTGCTGTGGCCAAGCCAGGTTGGGGACATGGTGTGGCAAGAAGCTGTGGCCTTGTCCCCAAGAGGGACAGCTGCTGAGCCAGCGCACCCTCACCAGGTCCCTGCCTGCTACCCAGGCATAGGCACCCAGACAGACGGCCGCGGGGTGGGCAAGGGTTGGGGGAGCACCTGTCTTTGGACCCAGCGCCTCAGCTCCAGCTCGCCCTGCAGGCGCTGCACGCTGCCCGTCGTCCCAGCCAGCTCCCGGGCCAGCGCATCGTTGGCCTTCTTCATGTGCTCCAGCTGCTCCCGCAGGAGCGCGTTCACCTGGCAGAGGCCAGTGCTCCTGGACAGAGAACGCCCAGGGAGTGGCCGGGGTAGGCAGCCTCTCCTAAGAGGCGCTCAGAGTCCCCAAGTCAAGGGGCTTGAATGGAGCCCCAAACCCTCTGGCCCAACTTACCCCAGCTCAGGTGCACAGCCCCTGCTCTGCCCTGCCTGCCATGGGCCCCACCAGCCCCTGCTCTGCCCCTGCCTGCCATGGGCCCCACCAGCCCCTGCTCTGCCCCCACCTGCCATGGGCCCCACAAGGGACCCCTAGACCGAGTGCCAGCATCAAGGTGGCTCTCCCAGGTGCCAGCCCAGTGCCCTCCCGCCTTCCTGCGACATCTGTCCTCTGTCCTCCCCCAAGTCCCTGCCCCGAGCTCTCCTGGCTCTGCCTCTACAAACTTCACCCACCCCTGAATGCCTAAGACAAGGTGCCAGGGGATGGGAGGGAGGTGCCCTTCGTGGGGCTGGGTGACCGGGAGAGGGAGTTGGACATGCCCGGGGTGGGGGACGGCCTCTGCTGCACCCTAGGGCCTTCCCCACCACGAGTAGGTCCACACTTGCAGCAGTAGGGGTGCAAGTCTGCCAGGTGGGTGGACCTCGGGAGCTGGCATCCCTGCCAGGCCGCTGTGGTTCACTCACTGCTCCTCTCTGCCCATCAGCCTAAGCCTCCTCTTGGATTATTTTTCTTCCCCCTCAAAACCAGTTTTCAAAAGTTTCTCAGCCCTTTGATTCCTTTTCCAGATTCCTGGAGGATGAACCAAATGTGGCAATATTCTACAAACAACTTAACCTGCCCAGGTCTGGGAGACTGGTGGGCCTTGGTTACTGTGGGGGGCTGTTAGCATGGGGGCTGGGTTAGTGTGGGGGGCTGGGTTAGTGTGGGGGGCCGGGTTAATGTGGGGGCTCCGTTAGTGTGGGTGAGGTTGGGTTAGTGTGGGGGCTGGGTTAGTGCGGGCAGGGTGGGGCCGGGCAGAGGCCCCCTCAATAAGGCCAGGCATGACCTCGTCAGCACCATCTCAGGGTGTGAGAGTGGGTGATCCACACCCGGGACTCAGGTGTGGCTCATGGCCTGGGTCTGTTGCCGGGGCCCCAATGTCAGCGCTCACTGACGGCGGGGGTTGGGGGGGCTCTCCCTCTCTGCTGACCCCTCCCTGTTATTCACGATGCAGGCTGACCCGTGGCAGGGAGGATGGCAGAGCGTGGAGAGGCTGCCATGTGGAAGGCTGGCACCAGCCCCGTCCCCCACGGTGAGCAGCCCTTGCTCCTGGGGTGTGGAGCCAGGGAGGGGTCTGGTAGCGATGGGTACAGTCGTGATGCTGCTACTATAATAGGATTGCTGCTGAGCCGCTCTCGCAGGCCAGGACGGCGGTGCCTGGTCACGTGAGAGGCCCGCGCTGAGCCCGGGAGGCTGAGTGCTTCACTGTTTCCACTCGGCCTGGACTCTCCCCACGGCAAGAGGGAGCGCCCTGCAGGCCCCCACACTGCCCAGCCACTCAAGTCCCCGTGCCCAGCCGTGCCTTCTCCAGCCCCCTGCCCTGCTGTGGAGGCCTGGGCTGACTCCCACAGGGAAACTGTACTCACAGCTGCTTTGGGAAGAGCTGTCGGTAGCCCTCAAGGTACAGAGGGGCCCCACTGCCTCTCGGGGGGAAGGCTGTGCTTCCTGGAGCCCTGACTGCCCCCACCTGGCCTCACCTCTCCTCGGCAACCTCCAGACGGCCAAGGGCCTCCTCCAGATCCACGCTGTGCTCCAGCTCCGACCTCCGCAGCTGAGCCTCAGTGGTCTCCAACCGGGCCTGCAGCTGGGGAAGAGCAATAGCCTACCTGGTCTGGCTGCTCCTGAACCCGCCGGGCAGGGGCTGGGGCATCTTGGGCACAAAGCCGACCTTGGTGGGGAAGAGAGGGCTCCCTGGGGCCCCACAGCAGGGGCTGGGGTTGGGTCTGGTGAGGCCCAGGCCCTTTCACACAATGAACCTGACAGGCAGCCTCCTGCCCTGTGCCAAGTGCCTGTAGCTGGCAGAGGAGGGGAGGGGCAGGGGCATGCTGGGTTGCACTGATGTGCTGATCCCATCAGGTCTTGAGGACAGCGTGAGTATGGTGGCCCAGTGGGGGCACGGCTCTGGGGGCCACTGGAGCATGCCCACATTTCATTTACAGATGGGTAAACTGAGGCCCCACTGCCCCAGCTACCCCGGCAGCCCAGCCGTCAGGGCAGGGGGAGGGGTTTCAGGGCTTGCTTCAGGCACACAGGGGCAGGATGGAAAGTCACCGGGCCGTCTCTGGGGCTGCCCCTGGAGAGTGAGTGAGTGTGGTTCCCCTCCACCTGGGCCTCCTGCCTGAGTCCAGCACCTCACCTACAGGGTGCAGGACCACACCCACCATGATGTGGGCCCACTGCCCAGGGCCACTCCGCCATCACTGGGCCAAGACTGAACTTAGGCCCCGGAAATCAAGGGCCAAGGATGGCCCAGGTAGAAGGGGGAAGGGGAAGGCAGCAGGCCTGGTGCCTCAGCTGTGGCTGTGCCAGGGCTGAACGCATGGGAGAGCTGAGGGGCCCCTCCTCAGCCACCAGCCGAAAGAGAAGGGGGCGTTGGAAGACCCTGGAGGAGCCGGGTGGGGTCTGGGGGTGCCACCCCAGGATGGAGATGCCACCCCAGGTCAGGCACTCTGGCCACCCAGACCCCGTTCCCCCTGTCTTGGGGGTAACTTGGAGTGAGACCCAGCCTCCTCGCACCCACACTTGGGGGTAACTTGGAGTGAGGCCCAGCCTCCTGGCACCCACACTTTGCCTGCTGAGCCACTCGGGAGCTGGCGTGCGCTGGGCTGCTGGCGCATTCGGATCTGACTCATGCGGCTTACTAATCTGTCGGCAGCATTTCTGCGGCTTCTATTCCCAGCGGCCTGTTCCCAACATCTCCCCACCCTGTGCTAGGAAGATATCTCCCCCAAGGCCTCCCCACAGCTGCAGGGGCCCCCAGGAAGAGCTGGCAGCTCACAGACGCGCTGGGGCCC